>NC_137622.1:45510426-45615426 GCF_963280865.1 Gymnoscopelus braueri
ACAATACATTTTAGTTGACTAAATCAACTGTAGATTTAGTCAACTAAAATCTTATGATATTTAGTCGACTAAAACTAGACACACTAAAACATTTCAGAATGACTAAAAAATGACTGAAATGAATGAATCTTATTGGAAAGAATATTCTAACTAAAACTAACTGTGAACCTACTTGAGCTCGGCCCGGACGATCTTCAGTTGCTCCACCTCCTTCCTCTTGGGTCCACCAACCACAGAGGAGGAGCGTTGCTCCGCCCCCCCGGCCCCCGACGACTCCTCCGATTGGTTGCTGCCGCCGCCGCCGGCCTTCTCCTCCTTGAGGGCGTTGGCCCCGCCCCCTCCCCCGCTGCGTGTGGACCTCTCTCCTCCTCCTCCTCCTCCTCCTCTCTCCTTCTCCTCCTTCTTCACTGAGCCGCTCGTCTCCTTGGTCTCCTTAACACATTCAACACAGGAACGCATATTATATATGTGTCGTTTTTAAATTTTTAGAAAGCAGATACAAGATACGCAACCAGATATACAAGATATACAAAATAGCAGATCTACAAGCTCATAGTACAGCACTCGGTGCCGCGCTATGAGCTTGTAGACTTTTTAAACGTATGTCGCTATAATATCGGTGGTCCTCAAACTTTTCAGAAGCAAAGATTTGAGTTAGAAATGTATTTTCTTATTCAAAGATTTGCAGACATTTTCACAATTTTCTTTCAAAAATCGCCAAATAAATCTATAAATGACACAGATGCGTTCCCGGATTGAATGGGTTAACGTTAAAGGGATAGTTCACCCAAAAAACGTACTTATTTCCTATCAATTAAACACCCCATGAAGCATTGAATTCATGACAATGTTTTTTTGTCTCATTCCTGAGACAATAATTTGATGTCCTTCTAACCAATGACCCAGTCATCAAATTATTGTCTCAGGAATGGGACAAAAACATAAAGAATCTCCATGAAATCAAGGCTTCATGGGGTGTGTAATTGATAGAAAATAAGTACTTTTTTGGCCTACTTGTTGTCAATTATTTGTACAAGCTCTTGTTTGATTGGATCTTGTTTATTTGATACACTTATTTGTTTTAGCTCTTGCTCATTTGATGTTCCTATTTTGTCTCATCTGTTTAATAAAGTAGGTAGCTGATATATTGTACTTTTACCTTAGCGCTAGGTATACTCTTAGTTGCTTGTTTTAGAAGAGAATGCACTTCAGACTTCTGGTGATTAGTATTTTCGTTCCCTACCTATGTTGAATGCACTTACTGTAAGTCACTTTGGATAAAAGTGTCTGCTAAATGACTGTAATGTAATGTAATGTAAATGACTGTAATGTAATGTAATGTAATGTAATGTAATCACCTAAACACAACTATTTGAGATAATCACTGTTATTTTGTGCATAATCGTCATAATCATTTCCATGTAGTAAAATGTGCATGGTGGTCCTTACCTTCCTCTGCTCCTCCTTGTCCTTCCTGTCCTCCTTGTCGTCCTCCTGCTTCACGGCCGTCTCTCCTCCCTCTGCTCCTCCTTCTGTCTTCACCGAGGCTCCTGTCAGGAGGAGGTTCACAAACATTTTTAACAATCCATTTTCTAAACTTCTCCAAAGTATTTCACCACATTTCCAGGCATATAGACCAATTATTTGTTTACCAACATTGAGACTGGACGCACAGCTGACTGTTTCATGTAATCAATTCCCAACAGATCCCCAAACCTGTTGTTTTGGGGTTTCTCTGGTTTCAGTTCATTCATCCTCCTCTGTGTGTAGGCTGGTGAGGCGCGCCCTAACGAGACATATATACTTCATCGCGCAACGGTATTGCACGCCGAGATGCATTGCAAGCTCTCAACCGCGTTGCGGATGAGACCGTTGTGAGCTTGGAGGTCTGCTATTCTCGGCCATTCTCTGCGCGTGACACCTTCGCGGGACGGAGCATTAATTAGGCTTGATGGGCTGCAGCTGAGCGAGCAAGAACCAGTTCTGGTGCCGTGATCATAAAGCGCTCCCTCCATTTTTATGACAGCCACTGGAGGTGCGGTTTTGAGGACAACTGCTTTGAATTGCTATCATTGTTTACACACAACAGAAACCAAGGGTTATATATGTCAAGAGCGAGAGATCACAGTAAACATCCTAAGCATTCTTCCTCCATACTGGGAGAAAAACAGGATCTGAAAGTTTGATGAGATTTTTACACGTGAGGCTGTGACCACTTTAACATTGTATTGCATCTTATGAGCGGTGGAGTTCTATTGCTGCCGACCTGCGCGCGCATACTGGTTCTTATCAGTGTGACGTTGTCTGATAAGGGGTTCTATAGCAACCATATGGTGCAATAATGAGGCTCTTACCCCAGTGTGTATCAATGCACCAAGACTGAGTCCAGCAAAGGCGTCACGTGACAAAAAGAACAGATCTACAAGCTAACAACGTATCACAGTGCAAATGAAATGCTAGATGTTTTTTAATGAACAAAATCAATAGCCAAATGTATATCCAAACATTTTCCAAAACATTTGATTAATTACAAACCTTTTCCAGGCCTGGAAAACTGTTTTTTTAATTGAAGAAATATTTCCAGAAATGTCATGACCGTGGGAAACCTCCTGGTAGTAGAGTCCTGCATGGAACTGTCTTCTTAATCACGCTCCTACCTGCTCCCGTTGGATTTCTGACTATGCCCACCCCGCAATGATTTCATTTCTGACCATTTAGTTCTGCATAATACCGCAATATCACCGTCCAGTCCTGTGTAAGTCTGCAACATGTGTAGTTTCTGGGGGGCTGTTTATTTGAGAGGAATTGCAGAGAGTTACGTCGACCTGCGCACAGAACGAACACGAGAGAGAGAGAGAGAGAGAGAGAGAGAGAGAGAGAGAGAGAGAGAGAGAGAGAGAGAGAGAGAGAGAGAGAGAGAGAGAGAGAGAGAGAGAGAGAGCGCTGTACAGAGGAAATGATGTTCTCCTCTGAATGTAGACGTAATATTCATATCTTGTTAAAGTAAAGCATGACCAGTCATGCTCCATGTGCTCTATATCTGCTTTATTTTGCGGGACGGTGCAGGAATCGCTTTATCTCCGTTCCCCTTGCTTTACGGCAAAAACAAGCTTCTTCCCCCTTTACTACGACAGCCCTGTGCGTGTAATGAGCCGATCTCCGTGGGGACGGAGGTCACGGAGAATATTCCATGAATTTTCAACGGTACAGTAAAATCGCTCGTTTTGCTGGCAAGGGGATGAAAAACGATGTTTTACTTATGGCAGTCAATGTGTTAAACATCAGTCTGTGTCTACAAATTAACACTTTCCTGTCTGTTTGTGGAATCTTGTTTGACTGATGTGTTTGTAACATGGATGATGATGATTGGTTGGTTTACCGGAGCTGTTGGGCGTGGCCGAGCCGTTGTCACTCTCCGTCTTGGGGACGGTTTCCGCGGCGACGGCCGGGGCGGGCGGGGAGGTGGTCTCTTCCTTGACGTCGATCTCTGTGCTGGACTGTGATTGGAGGACGCCGCTGCCCTTCGCCGCACGCACCTGTGAGGAGACAGGACCAACACGCCATGGTTTAGAGAGAGAGAGAGAGAGAGAGAGAGAGAGAGAGAGAGAGAGAGAGAGAGAGAGAGAGAGAGAGGGGGTTCAATTCTTTTCACAATGTGGCGGAAGGCCAAGCTATCTAGAAAATGGGTTTTGCAATTATAGAGTCTCAGGTCTTCTAGTCCTGACCTGATCGAGGTGCCTACACTGACATAAAACACACAGTGAAGCAGCATTCTGCTTCTACGGTGGAATAATAAACTCCCATTACACCTAAGACAGCCTCTGTGGATAGCTTTAAAGCACCATTACACCTAAGACAGCCTCTGTGGATAGCTTTAAAGCACCATTACACCTAAGACAGACCTCTGTGGATAGCTTTAAAGCACCATTACACCTAAGACAGCCTCTGTGGATAGCTTTAAAGCACCATTACACCTATAAGACAGCCTCTGTGGATAGCTTTAAAGCACCATTACACCTAAGACAGCCTATGTGGATAGCTTTAAAGCACCATTACACCTAAGACAGACCTCTGTGGATAGCTTTAAAGCACCATTACACCTAAGACAGCCTCTGTGGATAGCTTTAAAGCACCATTACACCTAAGACAGCCTCTGTGGATAGCTTTAAAGCACCATTACACCTAAGACAGCCTCTGTAGATAGCTTTAAAGCACCATTACACCTAAGACAGCCTCTGTGGATAGCTTTAAAGCACCATTACACCTAAGACAGCCTCTGTAGATAGCTTTAAAGCACCATTACACCTAAGACAGACCTCTGTGGATAGCTTTAAAGCACCATTACACCTAAGACAGCCTCTGTAGATAGCTTTAAAGCACCATTACACCTAAGACAGACCTCTGTGGATAGCTTTAAAGCACCATTACACCTATGACAGACCTCTGTGGATAGCTTTAAAGCACCATTACACCTAAGACAGCCTCTGTGGATAGCTTTAAAGCACCATTACACCTAAGACAGCCTCTGTGGATAGCTTTAAAGCACCATTACACCTAAGACAGCCTCTGTGGATAGCTTTAAAGCACCATTACACCTAAGACAGGCCTCTGTGGATAGCTTTAAAGCACCATTACACCTAAGACAGCCTCTGTGGATAGCTTTAAAGCACCATTACACCTAAGACAGCCTCTGTGGATAGCTTTAAAGCACCATTACACCTAAGACAGGCCTCTGTGGATAGCTTTAAAGCACCATTACACCTAAGACAGCCTCTGTGGATAGCTTTAAAGCACCATTACACCTAAGACAGGCCTCTGTGGATAGCTTTAAAGCACCATTACACCTAAGACAGCCTCTGTGGATAGCTTTAAAGCACCATTACACCTAAGACAGCCTCTGTGGATAGCTTTAAAGCACCATTACACCTAAGACAGAGATGCTCATAGGCCTGCGTCCTGCGTCGCTGACGCACAATATCGAGAAAGGACGCATTCATGACACAGTCGTGGCGTCCATGGGACGCACTAGAGTTGTCACCAACAACAGAGAAAAATATAAAAATAATTCGCGGTAAAATATTTTTTTACCGCGAATATTTTACAAATCCACAGTATCGGCCCGATAATTATCGGTCCGATATCAGGAATTATGACGTCATCCTGATAAAACCGATAACATTAATTATAGCTCCGATAATACATAATATTTGTTTTGTCAGCTGTGATCTGCATGGACTCTCTCGGTAAGACACCGTTGTGTGGAGAAGTACAACTCTCTCGGTTAGACACCGTTGTGTGGAGAGTATATGCAATCCCCGGCCAGTCGCCCCAAAACACACTCGCCCTGGGACTAATACGGCGACCTCGGAACGGCCGCCTCCGCGGAAAAATGGGGGCGACTATGTTTTGGGGCGAGGCTTTCAGTTACCAACACGAGCCGTAAAAACGAAAATGAAACAACTCTAGTTTCTGCAAATCCCCGATGCGCATTGCAAGCTTCACAACGCTGGGATGCATGTCCCGCGGTCTCACCAGGTCATGCACTTAGTTCATGTTGCTGTCAAATCTAGATATTACAACTTGTGTCAGGTATGTTTATATCACCACCAGTCAGTCAATCAATGCAATTTGAAATGTGAGTTCGCTACCCACGAGCATTAGTGAGTTAGTTAGGAAGGAGGGGAGGAAGGGGGCGAGGACGGCCCGGGAGGGTGATTATCTCGCAGCGCCATTATTTATTATTTTATTATCTTAAAGGTTCGATGACATTCATTTTCTTTTTTTTTTCTTTTTAATGTTTTTTTGGGGGTTTTATGACCTCAATTACACCCAAAAAATCTGAACTTTGAACATTCAGTGGATTTTCTGTGGTCTGGGGTTTTCTGAATAATTAGGCTGAAAAGTAATCTGAGCTTGGCCCTTCGGCAGTGAGGTCACAGCCGATTAATCCCGCCCACTCTCCTCCTCGCCCCTCCCCTCCCCTATCCTTTATTTTGGGGGGGGCGGAGCAGAGGCGATGATTGACAGGCAAAATCCCTCACCAGCGACACCCGCAGGCAAAGATTTCTTTTTTCATTGCAGTTGAAAAGGCTTTAGAAATGTGAGACAAAGACACCTACAGTGAATCACTGGAGTGGAATTTTCAGTTAAAATGTTTTGTACACGTTTGAAGGACCAGGACAAAGACTCTGAATGTGGTGTAAACATGAATGTCATGATACCTTTAAAAAACGCAGTGTCTGTAAAAAAAAAAAAAAAAGTTGGATGGGTGTGTTTTGCCAAACTGCTACTCTGCTTCAACTTCACTTCATCTCCTAGCGAGTTATCTTAGTCCTGAAAAATAATATCCATTAGGAACTTCCATTATGGAAGTGATCTGTTTTACAATTCTTGGTTGTAAACTAGTTTGGTCAGTGAGAGAGTGAGACAGGAGAGAGTGAGACAGGAGAGAGTGAGACAGGTGCACGGGAGCAGAAAGACAGTCTTGTCTCATCATCTCTGTTCATTGACAGCGCGCCGTCACGTTACTATAGTAACCCGACACCGGCACTGCACGTGTTGCAGCCTCGTTGTACGAGGTGTCGTGCACCGAAAGTGGCAGATCGACAAGCTCACAATGCGTCGCGGACGCAAGGCATTGTGAGCTTGTAGATCTGCTATTTTCGACACACGACCGCTGTGTAAATCTAGCTTGTATGTACAACTGGCTGCAGTCATAAATCTGCATTATGATTCAAACAGACTGTAACATCCAAATCGTTGGTTCTTGAATTATTTGTTGTTTCAGTTTATACCACACTGGCTGCTGTTATAATATCTGCATTACTGTTCAAGAAGAACGTAACAAACACAGTATAAGTAAAATGATGTCATGATATACTGCATTTGGTTAGGTCAAAGCTATGTTAAGTCCACCTTTGCCCACTTGTAGTATTTCTTACCATAAGGTGTGCTAATACTACAGATTCATATACATTTTAAATATATATATTTATGATTTTTAGTATATATATATATATATACTTGTATTTATCGGTTATCGGTATCGGTCTTGAGAAGCAGGAAGTTATCGATATCGGTATCGGTTTAAAAAAAACCAATATCTTGCACCTCTAAAATCCACGGGACACCATCATTTTGCATGCTCAAGTCCTACTTCTTCACTCTTGCTTTTGGTTGATTTTTACATCTCTGTGTTGTTATTCATGTCCTCACTGTATTGCCTGATTCACTGCCTTTTTCTTTTATTTTAATGTTGTTTTATGCTTTTGCTTTTCTTTTTAGCTTTATTGTTAAATTAGTTGTAATTGTATTGTTGCTCTGTAAATCACTTTGAGCTGCATTTCATGTGCTTTACAAATAAAGGCCCAGCATCTAACCAGTCATTTCCATGGCAGAATTAAAGCAATACTTTTTCTCCTATCAATTAGTCCCCATGAAGCCTTGAATTCATGGATATTTATTTTGGGTGGTAGGAGACCAACATTAAACTATATCAAAGAACAATATAAACAACTCTCATAGTATTAATCAGATCAAAGAGAACATCTTAAATATAGTTTTTCTCTTGTTACGATTGGTCTCCTATGGTTGCACCTAGGCTCCAATGTAGCCTGACAGTGCATCGCGGGTTCGAGACCCGTTCCCGACGATCTTTACTGCATGTCTCTCTCCCTGTTTCCTGTCCATATCCACTATATCTATACATAAAGGCAGAAAAGCCCTAACAAATATCCCCCCCCTCCCCCTCAAAAGAAAGGAAAACAGATTGGTCTCCTATTATCTTCAATTAGTCAATTATTGGATTATTGTCTCAGGAATGTGATAAAAACAAACAAACAAAAAAAAGCACCATTACACACAAAATTCAAGGCTTCATGGGATGAGTAATTGATAGGAAATAAGTCATGCTTTGTATTCCCCCAGTATTATACTTTGGGCTTTTCAAAAATAGCAGATATACAAGCTCATACTGTAGTAGATCTGCTATTTTTGAAAAATCCTCAACATTTGTGCAAATCTTTGAATATGTTTTTTAAAGTGAACATTTGTAACTCAAATCTTTGCTTCTGGGGGGATTCTACAAATGTATTCTAAATCCCCAGAAGCAAAGATTTGAGTTAAAAATGTTTGCTTTAAAAATATATATATATTCAAAGATTTGCACACATTTTCATGATTTTTCCAAAAGTAGCACGGTGCCGCGCTATGAGCTTGTAGATCTGCTATTTTTGAATAGCCAAAGTATAAAAAATCATGGTTAAAGTGGTTACATGGATCGGTTCCCGGTCTTAAAGGGTTAATCAGTGTAGTTACCTGGTGTAGTTCAGACTGAGTCTATTTCAACAGTGTAGTTACCTGGTGTAGTTCAGACTGAGTCTTTAAACAGTATAGTTACCTGGTGTAGTTCAGACTGAGTCTCTATTTAAACAGTGTAGTTACCTGGTGTAGTTCAGACTGAGTCTATTTAAACAGTGTAGTTACCTGGTGTAGTTCAGACTGAGTCTCTATTTCAACAGTGTAGTTACCTGGTGTAGTTCAGACTGAGTCTATTCAAACAGTGTAGTTACCTGGTGTAGTTCAGACTGAGTCTATTTAAACAGTGTAGTTACAATACCTGGTGTAGTTCAGACTGAGTCTATTTAAACAGTGTAGTTACCTGGTGTAGTTCAGACTGAGTCTATTTAAACAGTGTAGTTACCTGGTGTAGTTCAGACTGAGTCTCTATTTAATCAGTGTAGTTACCTGGTGTAGTTCAGACTGAGTCTATTTAAACAGTGTAGTTACCTGGTGTAGTTCAGACTGAGTCCATTTAAACAGTGTAGTTACCTGGTGTAGTTCAGACTGAGTCTATTTAAACAGTGTAGTTACCTGGTGTAGTTCAGACTGAGTCTATTCAAACAGTGTAGTTACCTGGTGTAGTTCAGACTGAGTCTCTATTTAAACAGTGTAGTTACCTGGTGTAGTTCAGACTGAGTCTCTATTTAAACAGTGTAGTTACCTGGTGTAGTTCAGACTGAGTCTATTTAAACAGTGTAGTTACCTGGTGTAGTTCAGACTGAGTCTATTTAAACAGTGTAGTTACCTGGTGTAGTTCAGACTGAGTCTATTTAAACAGTGTAGTTACCTGGTGTAGTTCAGACTGAGTCTATTTAAACAGTGTAGTTACCTGGTGTAGTTCAGACTGAGTCTATTCAAACAGTGTAGTTACCTGGTGTAGTTCAGACTGAGTCTCTATTTAAACAGTGTAGTTACCTGGTGTAGTTCAGACTGAGTCTCTATTTAAACAGTGTAGTTACCTGGTGTAGTTCAGACTGAGTCTATTTAAACAGTGTAGTTACCTGGTGTAGTTCAGACTGAGTCTATTTAAACAGTGTAGTTACCTGGTGTAGTTCAGACTGAGTCCATTTAAACAGTGTAGTTACCTGGTGTAGTTCAGACTGAGTCTATTTAAACAGTGTAGTTACCTGGTGTAGTTCAGACTGAGTCTATTCAAACAGTGTAGTTACCTGGTGTAGTTCAGACTGAGTCTATTCAAACAGTGTAGTTACCTGGTGTAGTTCAGACTGAGTCTCTATTTAATCAGTGTAGTTACCTGGTGTAGTTCAGACTGAGTCTATTTAAACAGTGTAGTTACCTGGTGTAGTTCAGACTGAGTCTATTTAAACAGTGTAGTTACCTGGTGTAGTTCAGACTGAGTCTCTCTCAGTCTCATCTTGTATTTAATGACCTCTCCTTTCATCTGCTGGTTGTGTGTCTGCAGGGTGCTGATCAGGTGCCTCATCTCTCGGTTGATTGGACCTGAGCACAGGGGTCAAAGGTCAAACATCCTCACTGTTATGTCCAAAACCATAGACATATAAAGGTCGACTCCTCCTCCTCTGACTCTGGGACATCTGTATCTGCGGCCGCCATTTTTGGGAAGGCAGACTGCCTATCAAAGTGACTACTGGCCAATCACAGCGCGTCTTTTGCGGGACTTGGCAGAATCTAGTTGTATAAATGTAAATATTATATTTTAACTAGATTCTGATAAGTCCCGGAAAAGACACGCTGTGATTGGCCAGTGGTCACTTTGAGTGGCAGCGTGTCTTCCCGAATATGGCGGCCACGGATACAGGAGGGCGCTCCAATGAACTGCAAGCGGCCAATGAGGTGTCTAGGTTTCTATATCTATGTCTAAAACAGTTTGTTTTCAGCAACAGGCTCTATGCACAGCAGACATAATGTAAAGAAACCGGGCCTCTTCCTTACTTCCTTCACAGGTGTTACCAATGATACTAATGAAGGCTCTGTTCCATTTAGTGTAACACAGTGGTTCTCACCCCCATAACTCTGAGAGTTTACACATGGAACCAAATGGACCCGTACATGTGTAAACACTCAGAGTTACACACCCGTATGGTGTCCATTTAGAACCCCCTCAAGGACCCATGAGGGTCCCTGGACCACACTTTGAGACCCACTGGTGTAGCAGAGTGTTTCCAGTGAGTCAACACCCTGACTCTGTTTGACCAGAATGGAACAGAGCCTTCATTAGTATCATTGTAACAACCTGTGAAGGAAGTAAGGAAGAGGCCCAGTGTCTTTACAATATGTCTGCTGTGCATAGAGAGACTGCTGGACAAAAGAACTTAATGGATCCAATATAATTATTAGTCAGAAGCTCTTATCAATACCTTTCATTGGTACAGTATTGATAAACAGCCACAGACACACTGACAAGATGGCGTTGTTGTTGCGAGTTTGTAGCTCGCAGTACGGCACTCGGTGCTGCGCTATGAACTTGTATATCTGCTATTTTTGAATAGCCAAAGAAATCTAAAAAGTGTTAAGTGCTACTTTTTCATCACAGCTATTCACATTCGTTGGTGTAAATATGCTCCATCGTTCATAATAGACAGTGTGATATGAGACTGACACTGTCTTACTTACAGTACAATGCATAGCAGTGTTACTTTTTACAGCAAATTCTTCTTTTGAATAAAAATCCATTTAGTTTTAGTCATCTGAAATGTTTTAGTTTTAGGTTGAATAAATATGAGATTTTAGTCAAGATTTAGTTCGATTTAGTTCAATTTAGTCAATTAATTGACCCAACTGGGTCAATTAATTAAGATTTGAATGGGTCAATGGCTAATGGCAACCCAGGTCGTTTACCTGCTTGCTGATTGGCTGCTAGGGGTGTGGTGGTAAGGTTTACCTGCTTGCTCATTGGCTGCCAGGGTCTGCTCAAACTCGATGCGCAGCATCTCGTACTCCTTCCTGACCTGAGCCAGAGTGTCTTCTAGTTGAAACACCTCCGTACGAACCTTCCTCTGGAGAGCCACCTCATCATTCTGACCACACACACACACACACACACACACACACATACACATACACACACACACACACACACACATTTTAACAATGTATTCATGTCCACATTAAGGAGAGCATTAACTGTGATCTGTCACAGGTCTGTGTGTTCAGACTAATTTAACCCATTAAGACCTGAAGCCGATTCTACATGTCTCCTAAATCTCAACAGTATTCTGAAAAACGTATGTTTCTATATCTAGTGGTGCTCAATCTTTTTCATGTCAAGGACCCCCAAAATTAAATGTATTTGGCCGCGGACCCCCATCAAAATATTTTGTTCCAGGGACCCCCAGAAGCAAAGATTTGAGTTAAAAATGTTAGCTTTAAAAATATATATACTCAAAGATTTGCACACATTTTCACAATTTTTCAAAAATAGCAGATCTACAAGCTCGTAGCGCGGCACTCGGTGCCGCGCTATGAGCTTGTAGATCTGCTATTTTTGAATAGCCCAAAGTGTAAAATAATGCTTTTTAGCTGAAATCAAAAAATGACACAGTTCCAGGTCTTAATGGGTTAAACAAGTCAACCCAAAGCCGCCCTGTGTGGACCTATCTGCTTTGGTTACCGTGGTAACAACGTAGGCGTCATGACTTTTATCTCTTTATTATGTGTTCTTCAAATTCTTTATTTTCCTCTGACACTGCAGATAGGACCTTGTGAACCCATGTTCTGCCATGCCGCGAGATATGTCCTCATATATTGCCTTGTTCCTGTACATTCCAAGTTTGTCTTGTACTGAGGTATCCCCCTCAAAGTGCTAGGAGACATTGAATATCTCCATCTGTCCACTGAATGCTGCTCAACATTTCTTCTGTAAAACCTATGCTGCACTATTGTTTTGTTTTCATTAACCCCTTGCGCTCTCGTAAATCAAAATCAATGGGGCGGCCATAGCTGAGTGGTTAGTGAGCCCGCCTAGGGAGCCAGAGGCCCTGGTTGCCCCAGGTACAAATCCAGGCCACGCCAGCATATGAGTCGATGAAATTAAATTTGTCCCTGAGCAAGACTCTTAACCCCTAATTGCTCACAGGCCCTCATTGGAAACAAGCCCGCAAGGACTTTCATGAACGTCCTGTTAAAAGGAATTATCCTTATCTGGCTCTGTAATGATGTCAGTGGAGCTCAGATGGCGCTGCAAGTAACGTTTTGGACAGTTTGATATGCAAGTTCGGTGGTTAGATCAGGTTACTGTGTTCAGTCTGAGACGCATCTTTAGGAATCAGATTTGAATCAGATCTGAAACCACTTCTAAATGTGTCTCAGGTTGGATTCTATGTGACCTGTCTCTGTTCAGACTACATGAAACAGATGGGATTCTATGTGACCTGTCTCTGTTCAGACTACATAAAACAGATGGGATTCTATGTGACCTGTCTCTGTTCAGACTACATGAAACAAATGGGATTCTATGTGACCTGTCTCTGTTCAGACTACATGAAACAAATGGGATTCTATGTGACCTGTCTCTGTTCAGACTACATAAAACAAATGGGATTCTATGTGACCTGTCTCTGTTCAGACTACATAAAACAAATGGGATTCTATGTGACCTGTCTCTGTTCAGACTACATGAAACAAATGGGATTCTATGTGACCTGTCTCTGTTCAGACTACATGAAACAAATGGGATTCTATGTGACCTGTCTCTGTTCAGACTACATAAAACAAATGGGATTCTATGTGACCTGTCTCTGTTCAGACTTCATAAAACAAATGGGATTCTATGTGACCTGTCTCTGTTCAGACTTCATAAAACAAATGGGATTCTATGTGACCTGTCTCTGTTCAGACTACATGAAACAAATGGGATTCTATGTGACCTGTCTCTGTTCAGACTACATAAAACAAATGGGATTCTATGTGACCTGTCTCTGTTCAGACTACATGAAACAAATGGGATTCTATGTGACCTGTCTCTGTTCAGACTACATGAAACAAATGGGATTCTATGTGACCTGTCTCTGTTCAGACTACATAAAACAAATGGGATTCTATGTGACCTGTCTCTGTTCAGACTTCATAAAACAAATGGGCTTCTATGTGACCTGTCTCTGTTCAGACTTCATAAAACAAATGGGATTCTATGTGACCTGTCTCTGTTCAGACTACATGAAACAAATGGGATTCTATGTGACCTGTCTCTGTTCAGACTACATAAAACAAATGGGATTCCAATCTGGATTTGGCTGCCAGTGTAAACAGGGCGTCATGGGTATGAGTAACAGCGTCTCCACCATATGTGGAGGCTGACAATTATAGCAGAGACAGCACACTACTTTGCCAGCCTTTTTGCGCGCACACACACACACACACCCCCCCACACACACCCCCACACACACACACACCCCCACACACACCCCCCCACACACACACACACCCCCCCCCCCCCCCCCCACACACACACACACACACACACACACACACACACACACACACACACACACCTCCATGTGCTCCAGCTGGCGGAGGCGTGCAGTCCTGGTGGTGTTCAGTCTGGACCGGGTCTCGTCCAGCTGGGCCTTGAGGACCAGAGACTCGTTGTAGAGGACAGAGAACTGAGACTGGAGACAGTGGTACTCTGAGGACTCCTTTACTACGCCTTCTGCACGACTCAGCAACTCCACCTAACAACACACACACACGAGTTAGACTGGAGACAGTGGTACTCTGAGGACTCCTTTACTACGCCTTCTGCACGACTCAGCAACTCCACCTAACAACACAATTTACAATGTAGTCATTTATCAGACACAATCCAGAGTGATTTACAGTAAGCAAGGTAAACACCAGGTAATCATCAAATGCATAGAAATAGTAATGTAGGATCATAGGTAAACCAAGAACCTATCATCAGTCTAAGCAGTACAATATCGAAAAAAATCTATAATCTGTACATTGAAACATGCTATGTACTGTATGTTACATTTTAGCGTTTGCATAAGCCTGCATGGTCATCAAGGCTAGGGCAAGTGTTACAGGCTGAGGAGGAGTCTGAAGAGGTGAGTCTTTAGATTACACCGGAAGATTGAGTGTGACGCACGCACACACATGCGCACCACACACACACACACACGTGAGATAGGAGAGAGAAACAGAGAATGAAACGCAGTAGGTGGACTGCACCTACAGACAGATTTTACTTTATGGTGAATGTCCAACTGGTGTATTTTCAACTGGCTGCAACTATGGAACGGATTACCGAATGTTTTAAAAAAAAATCCCCCGATTGTACGAGACCTCTATGTGTGTAATGAGGGGATCACTGTGAGGACGGTGATCACTGAAAATATTTTGTGACTACTTGAAAAAGGTTCAAAAATGGTTAAAAATCCAGGCACTGACTGTACCCTGTTTAAAAAAAACCCTGGCACTCAATGTGTTAGGTTTTAAGCATATTTGCGATAATATCATTAACCGTAATTATTTTTGCCACAATAATCGTGACATGGAATTTTCAGTCACATCCCTGTGTAGGTCTGACATTTATCCATCCATTGAATACTTTATTAACAGTTTGCAAAAAGTACTAAGGTACAGTTATACAATAATGTTAAAGGGATAACACTGAGGACTTGTTTACATTGTGGTACTGTGTATTCAATTAATCAAGACATACAAAGACATGGCAAGCTAGAAGACTTGTCTAGGTCCAGTTCTTTTATGGTGGTTTTGAGCTTTGTGATGGTTGGTGGTAGCAGAGCATTCCACATTCTGGAGGCATAATAGTGAATGGATAATTAAACCCCCCCCCCCCGTCTACGGAATACAAGAGGCACGGTGCAGAAAACAAGCAGAATGACAGAGAATTGTTGTACTTTTCATTGCGGATACGGAAATGGTGGTGTGCAAAGTGCTGTATTGTGTGTGTGGATATGGTTTTGTAGAAGGCATGTTCTAAAGTGGATAACGCTGATTTAAAATGGAATGGAAACCTGCAGCTTTTCACAGAGAATTCAGCACCAGTCACCATAACACCGGCTGTTTGACAGCGACGGGCGTAATGGAGCGATGTGAGCGGGAGAGAGAGAGGGAGAGAGAGAGAGAGAGAGAGAGAGAGGGAGAGAGTGAGTGAGAGTGTGAGTGAGTGTGTATGTATGTGTATTTTTTATAATAGTGTTTTTGTTGCACTTACAATGCCTGAACTTACTGCTGTCTCAATTACTAGGTTCCTTGTTGTTTTAGAATGGTATTACAATGAATTGTATCCATTTCATCAAGGAGTTTAACGTGATTATTAAAACAATTAGCTATCAAACCTTCATAGTGCTGTTCTCCTGGTTGAATCATGAATATGAACAAACCTTCATAGTGCTGTTCTCCTGGTTGAATAAAGAATATGAACAAACCTTCATAGTGCTGTTCTCCTGGTTGAATCATGAATATGAACAAACCTTCATAGTGCTGTTCTCCTGGTTGAATAATGAATATGAACAAACCTTCATAGTGCTGTTCTCCTGGTTGAATCATGAATATGAACAAACCTTCATAGTGCTGTTCTCCTGGTTGAATAAAGAATATGAACAAACCTTCATAGTGCTGTTCTCCTGGTTGAATCATGAATATGAACAAACCTTCATAGTGCTGTTCTCCTGGTTGAATAATGAATATGAACAAACCTTCATAGTGCTGTTCTCCTGGTTGAATCATGAATATGAACAAACCTTCATAGTGCTGTTCTCCTGGTTGAATCATGAATATGAACAAACCTTCATAGTGCTGTTCTCCTGGTTGAATCATGAATATGAACAAACCTTCATAGTGCTGTTCTCCTGGTTGAATCATGAATATGAACAAACCTTCATAGTGCTGTTCTCCTGGTTGAATCATGAATATGAACAAACCTTCATAGTGCTGTTCTCCTGGTTGAATCATGAATATGAACAAACCTTCATAGTGCTGTTCTCCTGGTTGAATCATGAATATGAACAAACCTTCATAGTGCTGTTCTCCTGGTTGAATAAAGAATATGAACAAACCTTCATAGTGCTGTTCTCCTGGTTGAATAATGAATATGAACAAACCTTCATAGTGCTGTTCTCCTGGTTGAATAATGAATATGAACAAACCTTCATAGTGCTGTTCTCCTGGTTGAATCATGAATATGAACAAACCTTCATAGTGCTGTTCTCCTGGTTGAATCATGAATATGAACAAACCTTCATAGTGCTGTTCTCCTGGTTGAATCATGAATATGAACAAACCTTCATAGTGCTGTTCTCCTGGTTGAATCATGAATATGAACAAACCTTCATAGTGCTGTTCTCCTGGTTGACGTTCTGCAGGTCTTGCTGTAGTTTCTGTAGTTCACTGAGACGGTTCTCTGCCAGCTCTCTGTTCTCCTCCAGCTCACTGTTCATCTCCTCAAACTAGAACACATAATATACATATTAACAGCTCTCTGTTCATCTCCTCAAACTAGAACACATAATATACATGTTATTAACAGCTCTCTGTTCATCTCCTCAAACTGTAAAGATAACAAACTGTTCAAGACAAACTGTGAAGATAAAACAAAACACTATAGTGTTCAGACTCCTGACACAATGATCTAACATGATGTTAAAGTGTTCAGACTGTCAGAACAACGTGGTTACCTTTCGTTTGTTGATAGTGATGGTTCCACACACACTGCTGGCCTCACCACACACCTTGTAGCCTTTACTGTTCACCTGGAATGAATGAATGACATATATCATTATTATTATGATATATCTTTACTGTTCACCTGGAATGATTACATAATGAGTCTATAATACATGGTTTCATAAAAATCTTAGGAGGAACTAAGTTTTGTAGTGACTAGTTCAAAGGGTTTGTAGATCTGGTAGCAGAATGTTCAGGGCTCAGGGCGGTACTATCCTCCAATGGGGGTCTTCACAAGGAGTTGGGTTATCCTCTGCGAGGGGGCCCTAGTAACCTATGTCGGTATTGAGTCTTATTATTATGGGTAATTGGGTTGTAAGGCCAATTACCTGTTCCAATAGTATTCTTACTGAACTGAATCATCTCTAGACTGGCTAATCTGTCATCGGCTCAGCCTTATATAGTGGTGGTTTGTACTCGTCCTATAAGGACGGCCCTCGGGCATAACCGTTTCATTCGTCATCCATATAATTCTATTCAGGAGGTGCCCGTATAGGGACATCTCCGTAACAAAAGCTACATCCTAATGAGTCTGTAATCTTTGGTTTTCATAACAATGAAAGATTTCAATAATACTTTGTCTGGTCCCTATCCTGCGCGCCACCTATGTCTATACCTAAACCTTTTAGGCATTATTTTACTGTTTTGAAAATAAATTTTAAAATAGTTCAAAGAGCCGATATACAAGCTCACAACGTGCTGATGTAGATCAGCTATTTTCACAATTTTTGAATGTTTTTCAAAATAGTAAAAAATGCCTGAAACATTTAGGCATAAGGGGTATAAGGCCCAGTGTGTCCTCTCCTTACCCTCTCCAGGATCTCAGTCAGGTGGGCGTTCAGACGGTTCTCTCGGCGTCGTATCTTCTCCATGTCCCACTGCAGCTCCTCTATCATGCCCTGGAGCTCACTGACCCTGGTGTCTGCTTTAGTGACAGCTCCCCCTAGGGTACGAGACTACACGCACACACACATTAATATGACCCTGGTGTCTGCTTTAGTGACCGCTCCTCCTAGGGTACGAGACTACACACACACACACACACATGACTAGGGCATTAACGACCTGAGATTTTTGCAAGTCGACTTGCTGCTGGCAAGGCGGAGGGGGGGGGGGGGCAAAAAAAGAACAGAATATGACTTACCTGGATTTCATAGAATAGCCTAAAGCCATAATGCCTTAATTTACAGCTTTTGTTTTGATGTTAATATTATAGATTCCATGGATAATAGGCCTACATAATGTTGGATGCATTTATCCAACACGATAAAGTTTGCGGCTTTCTGTTACTTCTGACACAGTGCAGTTCAGCCTGTCAATCACTGGGACAGAGCACATGCAGTGGACCTAAAGGCAGAGGCTCAGCTGCAAAGAGCTCCTTAATTAACGGCTGAGAACTGCCAATGGTTCCATTGAAAAAAAAAAATCACAGTTAGAAAAAAGAAAAGGAAAGAATCACTTCTGTCCTCAACAATAACCAATCCTACAGTTTGAAGTTTGAAAGTTATGGAGCAAAAATAATGATTACATTCTTTATTATTATAAAAAAAAAAAATAACGACTTTCGACTTCTCCTGGTGGGCGTCGACTTGTGTTAATTAAGTCGACTTGTCGACTAGTTGACTTTTTGGTTAATGCCCTAACACACACACACACACACACACGCGTGGTTTATTGTGTTCCACTAACACCAAGCCAGGCTGAGAAGAGCGACTAGGTAGAACCAGACTGAAGTCTTCTCCAGTAGATCACCAGGTCCACCACAGACTTATTGAACAGCCCACCAGTTCAATCACAGATTTACTGATCCTGAAGTGGAAAATCACTTTTAACCTATTAACACATTGAGTGCCAATCGCGTCGATCTACGCGATTGGCACTCAATGTGTTAATACAGTAGGTTAAAAGTGGCGAAGTGGTCTTTTTTTTTTTTTTTACTCGCAGGTTTCATTGTAGGCCTCGTTCGCCACGACACATTTCATTGTAGCACCACCGGAAACAGAATTATCCATATCCGGAGATTTCCGTTCTCATCCGCCTCCACTCTAAAGCGGAAACTAAATCTCCATTTTCTCGGTTGTTGTTTTTCTCATCGCTGATCGCTGTTTAGCATAAACCGCTGTAGCTTCAAGAGGGCGGATCGCAGATCCAAACGGTCTTTGCTGGGCGTCTCACACAGATCCCCTGTGTGTTTACAAACAGTTGAACGCGCGATTTTGATGGATTTAGCGAGGTCTGTGGCGACGTGAAAAAAACAACAATAAAAAGCTGGCACTGGTGAGTACATTATGATATTAAACTCTGGCGTGGAATGTGTTAAGAGTGATATGTAACATGTTGGACACTATAAGCAATATGAACATTTCCTATTCACGTGAGGGGTAATGGGTCTGATCACTGGGGGTGTTTGAGTGATTGATGCCACACTCTACTTGACAAATAGAGGGTGTGGTGCACGCAGAGGGGAGATCATACAAAACTGTGTAGCAGTGGCGACAGGAGAGAGAGAGAGGAGATCTCGTACAGGCGCCGGCATTATAGAGTTTAGGTCAAAGTTTAAACGTAGTAGTAAGCTGCAGCCAACAACAAAGAACATTCGAACCCAGCGGACTCGCGGAGGAAGAAGCCTACCGTTGCTGCCGTGGGAGACGAGCGCTGTAGTGTTTGTGAACGTGACGCCGGTCGGTGTTGGAGTCGGGAGGAGCCGAGGCCAGCGGTGAGACAAAACCAAGCGTCTAAGTTTCTTTGTGGATTACAAATTATAGGGGTACCCCGCCCGAACGCTAGTTATTATTTGGACGCCAGTGCGAAAGATCGATTACATTTTCGTTTGGATATAAGGACACAATAGACATTCCCGAGACCGCGGTTGCACAAGAGGCCGTTCGGACTTTAAAGAGAGATTGTTTGTTATTGTTTGTCCAGCGAGTAGGCGACTGTCCATGCAGCGCTCCGAATAAGTGACTGACGTTGTAACTTGGTTTATTGTTTACGGGGGAAGTTGTGATTTGGGTGGGAAGGGGCTCGTGAAAGAAATATTGTTTTGTTGATCTGTTGGTTTATTTATTTTGTTTATCAGGGAAAGAGCATAGGGACAGAAGTTTATTTTAAAGTCAGAATTGTATTATTTATTTACCATTTAATTCGACAATTGTTTATTTTGTGGCTAATTTATATAAAGTAATTTAAGTTAAAAACCTGCCGATTCCGTTGTTATTCCTTTCAGTTAATAGTTATCCTTTCAAGGTAAAGGCCGATTGTTACAGTATAAGCTACATTCACTGACTATAACTGAAACTAAATGAAATGGTCATGTACATAAATATAATGAATATGAAAGGCTATCCCATTAGAAAGCCATTCAGCCTCGTTAGTTACTTCATTAAAAACACCTTTTCAAATTTTGTCTGCAACATGTATCAACCCTCTAACAGCGATATAACAGTGTTCATACTTCAAGCACTATAACAGAAATATTTGTAACAATCAGTAATGGTAAAAACATATATATTTTACAAACAAACTGGATCTATTCTCCTTAAGATTGGACCTAAATTATATTGAATGGAATGCTTTAAAAAAAGGAAAAACGATCAAGCTCTGAGGATATTGTTCTATATAAATCTAGAATAATTCACTCTGACGTGAACAGCACCAAACATACTTCATTAACCCATTCAGACCAGGAACGCATCTGTGTCATTTTAACATTTATTTGGCTATTCAAAAATAGCAAATCTAGACGGCCTAAGCCCCAGAAGGGGTAATAGGCGTGCGTGCGTGCGTGAGTAAGCACGCACAAATTGGGACAAAATAAACGTGACCTTGATTACCTCGTTGGTCATGTGACCGTGCTTGTGCTTCAGGTCATCGTTCAGCTGACGCAGTCGCTCGTTCTCATTGGTCAGCAGAGTGTTGAGCTGGGAGGCGTTCTGCCACAGACATCCCTCTGAAATAAAGGGACATTCTGTTGTTTTGTTTTGTTTGATAAAATAATACATTTTCAGAAACAGTGAAAAACGAGGTCTACAGATACAGTATGTCACCAGGACAACATGAGAGATCAACCAGAGTTTACATTATAGGACAGATTGAAAATAACTTGACCTTTAACCACTTGAACCCCAGCATCTCTATTCTGAGGGGAACATTCAACCAAAAACAGCAGATCTACAAGCTCACAACGCGCTAGTGTTGATTTTGACAGAAAATTGTGATTCAGTTTTAGTCATTAGTCTTTTGAATCAAATTCCATTTAGTTTTAATCATATTTTAGTCATCTGGAATGTTTTACTGTTAGTCTACTTTTAGTCGACTAAATCTACAGTTGATTTAGTCAACTATAATGTATGTTGGCGGTGCCTTGATGGCATCATAATGCAACAAGCTCACAACGCGTCGCGCTGCGACGCGTTGTGAGCTTGTAGATCTGCTATTTTCAGAGCGTACCACCCGAGCGCAGCAAAGCATAAAATGACTCGTTCACTGGATCTCTTCTCCATGCAGACGTGATGCGTGATTATGAATCCCACCAACGTTAGGATATAGACCCGCCTTACCCGTCTGATTGGCTCCCTGCCAGGCATAGTTTTACTGAGGTTAGGGTTAAGGTCAGGTTTAGGCATATTTGCATAAACGAGAACTGTCAATCACAGCGACTACTGGCCAATCACAGCAGGTTTTGCCTAGAACTGAAGTGGGATCCATAATAACGCGTCTGCAACCCATTGAGAGCTTGTAGATCGGCTACCAACCCATTGAGAGCTTGTAGATCGGCTACCAACCCATTGAGAGCTTGTAGATCGGCTACCAACCCATTGAGAGCTTGTAGATCGGCTATTTTCGCTGCGCAAAATGATTCCATTGAAGTCCAGGGGGTCCCCAGCAAAATGTGTTAATAAAGCATCAGAATAATTTCAACCTTTTATACTTTGGGGAAAAAATTGGAAATTTGTGCAAATCTTTGAATATATATATTTTTAAGAGAACATTCTTAACTCAAATCTTTGCTTCTGGGGGGTCCCTGGAACAACATATTTTGAGATGGGGGTCCGCGGCCAAATACATATAAGTTTGGGTGGAGAACCACTGCTTCTATGGAATCCAAATGAGTGAAATCAGTGAACTTTAACAGTCCTACTGACCACTTCCAGAGTCCGTGTCGGTCTTCAGCAGCTCCACGGCGCTCTTCAGACTCTCGTACACTTCCATCACGCGATTGGCCTGCTTCTGGCTGGACTCCACCCTCTCCTGTAGCTCCGCCTCCATCTCCTCACTGCTGCTGCTGGCCAGGATGGCCAGGAAGGAGGTGGCCGTCTCCCCTGGGTGCCCTGCACACACACACACACACACACACACACACACACACACACACACAGTTAACACTGTCTCAGCACAGTGAATGGATAGAAAAATCCAGTGGTGGAAAAAGTACTCAAATGTTTTACTTAACACATTGTGTGCCGAAAACGGTCCGGACAGTTTTTGACCCAATTTTATTTTTATACGTGGGCCCCACGTGGGGCCCACGTGGGGCCCACGTGGGGCGCTCTAACGAAACTTTGGGATCATCCAAGGAGTTTCTGAGAAGGAGAGGCCGGATGTGGATCCATGTCAAAAATCCTTCCGGTCGGCCTCTCCAATGTTAACTCCTTGACTAAAAGCTTAATATCTCCATTTCTTTTTAACGTGGTGGAAGCGAGCCGTTTTAGATCGGTGATCACTCTGCAATGGAGGATCGCGTTAGAAATATTATTGTTCCAGGCGTTAGTCGGGACCCTCCGCCGTCTCGCACGCACGCTTTGTTTACATGCACGTCCTCGACGGGGCTTCTACAGCACGAAACGTATCAACGGAAGTGGATGGAAGAATAGCAGGCACTGAACGTACAATATTTTAATAAACCTCTGGCACCCAATGTGTTAAGTAAAAGTATCAATACCACAATATAAATAAATGTTACCTGAGTAAAAGTACAAAAGTATTGGCATCAAAATATACTTAAAGCAGCTAAAGTAAAATAACTAAAATATTTGAAATCTACAAGCGATCTACAAGCTCACAACACGCCGCGATGCGACACTTTGTGAGCTTGTAGATCGTCTATTTTTAAATAGCCTAGGTATAAAATAGGGCTGAGGTGGTTAATGTATCTTTTATGATGTAATAATTTATATCTGAACTACCTCTGTCCTTGACTCTCTCCTGGTTGTAGTTTATAGTTTAATGAATGAACTACCTCTGTCCTGGTTGTAGTTTATAGTTTAATGAATGAACTACCTCTGTCCTGGTTGTAGTTTATAGTTTAATGAATGAACTACCTCTGTCCTGGTTGTAGTTTATAGTTTAATGAATGAACTACCTCTGTCCTGGTTGTAGTTTATAGTTTAATGAATGAACTACCTCTCTCCTTGTTGTAGTTTATAGTTTAATGAATGAACTACCTCTCTCCTTGTTGTAGTTTATAGTTTAATGAATGAACTACCTCTGTCCTTGACTCTCTCCTGGTTGTAGTTTATAGTTTAATGAATGAACTACCTCTGTCCTGGTTGTAGTTTATAGTTTAATGAATAAACTACCTCTGTCCTGGTTGTAGTTTATAGTTTAATGAATGAACTACCTCTGTCCTTGACTCTCTCCTGGTTGTAGTTTATAGTTTAATGAATGAACTACCTCTGTCCTGGTTGTAGTTTATAGTTTAATGAATAAACTACCTCTGTCCTGGTTGTAGTTTATAGTTTAATGAATGAACTACCTCTGTCCTGGTTGTAGTTTATAGTTTAATGAATGAACTACCTCTGTCCTGGTTGTAGTTTATAGTTTAATGAATGAACTACCTCTGTCCTGGTTGTAGTTTATAGTTTAATGAATGAACTACCTCTGTCCTGGTTGTAGTTTATAGTTTAATGAATGAACTACCTCTGTCCTTGACTCTCTCCTGGTTGGAGTCTCCGTCGGGCTCCGGGGTGTCTGGCTTCAGGCTCCGCCCCTCCAGGGGAGGAGACTTCTCCGCTTCGCTCCCTGATTGGTCGTATCGTCTGCCAATCAGCTTCACGTTGTCGTCGAACTGGAAGCACGAGACAAAGAGACAAAGAGACAAAGAGACAAAGAGATGAGTCACATTTCATATTTATGCAGATGCAAATATACATGTTTTTTAATGAGCAGGGTTTCTCACGGTGGGGGCCGTGGCACCCTAAGGTGCCGTGACACAAGTCCAGAGGTGATTTCATCACCATCACCTCAGTTTAACCACAGGTCCTATAGCCCAGTTGCACTGTACTTGGCGCGTTCTATTTTCAATCTATACCAAAATCTCTAAGCCAAAAATAGCAGATCTACAAGCTCACGTTGTGATGCGTTGTGAGCTTGTAGATTGGCTATTTTTTGGTGAATGTTCCCCCCCAGCACAGGGATGCTGGGGTTCAAGTGGTTAAATATCAAGTATAAAGTCATGTTCAATCTGCAGGCATGCAAACAGACGTGGGGTGTAAACGGTGAAAGGCCCGATGAACATTTTTGGGGGGTCCAAAAACAACTCATTTTAGGGGGCGGGGCCACCACAGTGTTAAGCTATAGTTGTCCAGTAACTAAAGATATGAACTCATTGACTCATAATGTTCACAATGTTAATAGAACATGTTATTTCCCAGGGTTCCAGCAGGATGACAGCATAGTGAAGGCACTCCCGATAAGAAATGAACAGAAACCCACATAAACAGATAGAGATCGGATCGAATCGCAGTGATCAAATGTCGATCAAACGCTCTGATCAAAACACTCCATTCCAGTACTCCACTCACTCACAATCACTTGATCAATCCTTTTTTAACATTTAGTTTTAACATAAAATCAGTAATAAAAAAAAGTGCAGAAAATACCTCTGGCACTTAATGGGTTAAGGTATTTAGCGAGGTCTGTGCGAAGTGAAAACAAAAAATTTGCTCTGGTGAGTACATATGATATTAAACTCTGGCATGGAATGTGTTAATGGCATTTCTATCTCTGGGACCCCAATTTAAATTGTAAAATCAATGTTAATTTAACTCTGAGAGTGTACAAATGGAACCAAATGGACCCTAACGGGTCCATTTGGTTCCATTTGTACACTCTCAGAGTTACAGACCCATAAGGGTCCATTTGGTTTCTATCCATCATTTAGCTGGGGACCCCCTGGAACCCCCTCAAGTACCCCTGGGGGTCCCCAGACCCCACTTTGAGAACCAATGGTATAGACACTATTTATTATTAATTTCCATTTGTTTTGGGCTCGTCCAGCCTTTTACAGCCGGGATGGCCTACACCCGAGCACATTAGGAAATAAATCACTATCATTTCACACGCAGCATACATTGGATTTCCATGCTTGACTGTTGTTGTCCCCCCACACTATTCCGTCCGACCACACAGCTACTTCCGGTCATCTCACATTTCGTTCCACCTCATCTCACCACTCCAGTCCTGCACCTGCTCCCTTGTGGCTGGACGACTACATCGCGGCTGATCCACCTTCAGCTCACAATGAACTACTCAGTGACATTTCTACCTCTGTTATCTGTAATATTAATGCTCTATATCCCCGCGCTCTTGGCGCCCGCCCCGTCAGCCCTCTAGGCCTAACAGGGCAATAGTGAGTAATCTCAGGCATATTCATATAAATATATCCCCTATAACTACTCCTCCTGTTCATACTTTAAATAATTATCGCCCAATATCGATTTTATGTTGTCTAGCCAAGGTCCTCGAATCCCTGGTTAGCTCTCAATTGCGATCATTTTTGGATATACACAATATACTGCAACCCCAGCAGTCCGGTTTTAGACCAGGTCATAGTACTATATCAGCCACAACCCTAGTCATAAATAACATAGTAACTGGCCTGGACAAGCACCGTCACTGTGCAGCCATGTTTATTGACTTATCTAAGGCATTCGACACGGTAGACCACTCAATTTTAATACAAATACTTTCACAAATCGGTTTAAATGCACTTTCAACACGCTGGTTCTCAAACTACCTCTCAGGAAGAACACAGAGAGTTGTCGCTGATGGTTCCAGCTCAGCTTTCCTGGTAATCGAGTCGACAAAGGTGTCCCCCAAGGATCCATACTGGGTCCTCTCTTATTTTCTATTTACATAAATAATATGATCATTCCGACCTCGCAATGCGACGTCCATTACTACGCGGATGACACAATTCTATACAGTATTGCCCCCTCAACCGACCTAGCCATAGCTACCCCCCAGTCCGCTTTTAACAGGTTCCAATTAGCTCTAGTAAAACTCAAGCTGGTCTTAAATTCAAAAAAAAACTAAATGTATGCTGTTCACAAGAGCTTTAAATACAAATGCCTCTTTAGGCATACATACTCTTGACGGTGAACAAATTGAGTTTGTTACTTCATACAAATACCTCGGCATTTGGCTAGACGCGAAGCTTACTTATAAAATTCATGTTGAACAGCTAATAAGAAAGCTAAGGGGAAAAATTGGTTTCCTTGATAGAAATAAGGCTTGCTTCTCCCTCTCTAACAGAAGGATGATTGTTCAAGCTGTAGTTATGCCTGTGTTTGACTATGGAGATGTGCTGTACATGCATACCTCAATATCCATACTAAAACCTCTCGATACCATAGTGCACTACGCTTCATCACCGGTGATGGTTTTTATACTCATCACTGTACTTTATACGAAAACCTAGGTTGGTCTTCTCTCACCATTCGTAGAGAACAACATTGTGTTTTATTTGTTTATAAGGCCCTGTGTGGCAAGCTCCCATTGTACTTATCTTCTTTTTTAAATACCAATCCTTCGGGATACCGCACACGCTCACAAGCTTATATTTCTCTTAAAATTCCCAGAATGAATAGCGAACAAGGAAAATCTGCTTTTTCATTTTATGGCCCTGACAAATGGAACAAACTCCAGGTCTCTCTGAAACTGAATAGACTAATCTCCATAGAGTCTTTTAAGGTTCTTCTCAACGAGGTATCACAAAGAATGTACCTGTTTTGCACATCCATTGTGATATTATATCATGTGTATTCTCTATATTCTCTGTATTATTATTATTCTCATTATTATTATTATTATTTTCTTTCATGTTCTTCTATACTATATCTTACTTCACTGTTTATTGTTTTCTATTGTATATACTGTATCTGTGTTGTACTCAGGGCGTCCTCGCAAAAGAGAGCTTGCTCTCAACGGACTACCCTGAATAAATAAAGGTCAATAAAATGTGCCATATCGGATCGGAATTAATCGGATCGGATCTGTTTTGATGCTGCCTGATCGGAATCGGATCGGATCGGAAAAACCTTGATCGCAGCACCTCTATAAACAAAATTGCTAAATTGTTTATTTAAACGTTTATCTATTTAAACGTAATTACAAAGGCGGAGGAAAGAATCCAGAACACAGGATGTCACGTCAGAAATGCTAAAGCTAAAATGACCGACCAAGAGAGTGAAAATATCAAAATATATGGGGTTCCAGAGAGGGCGGAAAACCACTCCACATCCACATCGATGAACAAATGTGTGTAAAAACTACTACAGGATGGTTTGGAGTTGCCAGACACACACAGAGAGCCTTTACAGATCCAGAGATCACATGGTTCCCTCTGACCTAAAGACACCGGCAGAGGCAAAACCAACATACATTTTAGCCAAATTCTTTAAGTTTCAAATCTAAAGAAGCAGTGCTCTGAATGGCGTGGCAAAAGAAAGGATTTACGTGGCAAGATCGTGGAGTTAATCTGGACAATTACACATAGAGAGGATTCCCCGTCACTGTGGTTCAAGCCCCGGAGACGCCGACGTGGGGAGAGACGAGTACTTTGTCCAAGAAACAACGTGACAAGCTACAAGGACAAGCTGCAGACCTTTAGAAGAGTCCATTTATTAATTTCTTTGTTAAGTAGCCGTATAATAAGCAGAATAAGCGTCTGGGTCTAATAATCACCCTGTCGGGGGTTATTTCTCAATAATGACCTGCTCCCCACTGATTATCCCTGGAACATTACATCTACACCAAGGGTCTTCAACAGGGGGTCCGGGACCCCTAGGGGGTCCTCAGAATTACTACAGGGGGGGGGGGTCGCCAAATCTTTGTGTTATTGGATTTTTATTTTTTTTACATTAACCACTTGAACCCTATTATCCCTATGGCTGAACAACGCTGAAGAGCCCTGATCTACACCATTTCAAAATCAAAGAATACAGATGAGCAAAGATACCTTCAATAGTAGGGGGTACTAAGTGAAAAATCGTTACGCGGCGGATAAAAGCATGAAATTTGATACAGATGTCCCTTGGGTCATCCTAAAACATCCTAGAAGGGGTGCCCAAAAAAATCTTAAACGGGAAGTGAGTTATGGACAAAATCCAAAATGGCCACCTAAACT
Organism: Gymnoscopelus braueri; assembly: GCF_963280865.1. Lineage (NCBI taxonomy): Eukaryota > Metazoa > Chordata > Actinopteri > Myctophiformes > Myctophidae > Gymnoscopelus > Gymnoscopelus braueri. The sequence continues at coordinate 45,538,844 of NC_137622.1, forward strand.
GTTGACCGTTGACTCAAAAGACACCAAAAGAATCTCCAAAAAGCATAAAATGTGGCACACATGTCCCTTGGGTCATCCTAAGACATCCTAGAAGGGGTGCCCAAAAAAATCTGAAACAGGAAGTGAGTTATTGACCAAATTGAAAATGGCCGCCTAGTGTTGTCGATTGACTCAAAAGACAACTAAAGAATCTCCAAAAAGTATAAAATGTGTCACACATGTCCCTTGGGTCATCCTAAGACATCCTAGAAGGGGTGCCCAAAAAAGTCTTCAACAGGAAGTGAGTTATTGACTAAATTGAAAATGGCCGCCTACAGTGCTGGCGATTGACTCAAAAAGCCTATAGAATCTCCAAAAAGCATACAATTTGGCACATATGTCCCTTGGGTCATCCTAACACATCCTAGAAGGGGTGCCAAAAATAATCTGAAACAGGAAGTGAGTTATTGACTAAATTGAAAATGGCCGCCTACAGTGTTGAAAGATGATGCAAGATACCTAAAGAATCTCATAAAAGCATGAAATGTGGTACAAATGTCCCTTGGGTGATCTGAACGCATCCTACAAGGGGTGCCCAAAAAGGTTTTAAACAGGAAGTGACCGCCTAAAGCAGTTGACACAAAAGAAAACATAAAGGGACGTCATAAAAGTGTATAATTTGGTACGTACATTGAGTGCTTCTTAATATATCCTAGAAGAGGTTATTTATTTGCTTGTTTATTAAACTTTTTAGGAAGGGACCATGTTGAAGAAATTCTAAATGGCTGTTTAAACAGTTGACCATGGCAGTCTGCATATTATGCAGACTCAATACGACAGGTTATGCAGTGCATAACCTGCCGTATTTTGTAGTCTACCTTCTGTTTTCATTTCTACATCACTTATTCATTTTACTTTCTGCATTCTTTTTTTATTGTACTCTTTGAATCTTCTTTATTTATCTAACTCTCTGCATATTCTTATTTATTTTACTCTGTATCTTATCTTACTCTGCATATTCTTATTTTACTCTCTGCATCTTATTTATTTTGCACTCTACATCTTCTTGCTTGTTTTACACTCTATCTTCTCATGTATTTTCTTCTTGATCATTACTGTTTTTTTGTGATTAGTGTTTAGTAACTACATGTATTCATGTGTGCCATTTCGCAATTACCAGCACATTGGCATAATGCTCTGCAAGGTAACCCAGCATCCCGGCATCTACACTTTCTCGAACAGAAGGGCTCAGCTTTGCAGCCACACTTGAGTTCTCTACAAACTTAAGCAGCCTCTGGCAAGAGTGTCCATAAAGGTGTCCACGAATCAGCGACTTTAATCCATCCATATTTGTCAGGAGATGGTAGAGATTACATAGCTTTCAGGCTTCTGGACCAAATGCCAGATTGGCTGCTCGATTTGAATATTGTAGCAGTGCAGCCCGTGTGGGAGGAGTGTTTTCCATTGAGAGACTATTAAAACTTTTTTTGGCACCCCTTAGGATGCATTCAGATCACCCAAGGGACATTTGTACCAAATTTCATGCTTTTATATGAGATTATTTTTTATGAGTGTCTTTTGCATCATCTGTCAACACTGTACACGGGCACGGCCATTTTCAATTTAGTCAATAACTCACTTCCTGTTTCAGATCATTTCAGGCACCCCTTCTAGGATGTCTTAGGATGACCCAAGGGACATGTATGCCAAATTGTATGCTTTTATGAGATTCTTTAGTTGTCTTTTGAGTCAATCGACAACACTGTAGACGGTCATTTTCAATTTTGTCAATGACTCACTTCCTGTTTAAGATTTTTCTGGGCACCCCTTCTGGGATGTCTTGGGATGACCCAAGGGACATGTATGCCAAATTGTATGCTTTTATGAGATTATTTAGTTGTCTTTTGAGTCAATGGATAACACTGTAGGCGGCCATTTTCAATTTTGTCAATAACTCAGTTCCTGCTTAAGATTTTTTTGGGCACCCCTTCTAGGATGTCTTAGGATGACCAAAAGGACATGTGTGCCAAATTGTATGCTTTTATGAGATTCTTTAGTTGTCTTTTGAGTCAATCGACAACACTAGGCGGCCATTTTCAATTTAGTCCATAACTCACTTCCTGTTTCAGATTCCTTTGGGCACCCCTTCTAGGATGTCTTAGGATGACCCAAGGGACATATGTGCCAAATTTTATGCTTTTTGGAGATTATTTTGGTGTCTTTTGAGTCAACGGTCAACAGTTTAGGTGTCCATTTTGAATTTTGTCCATAACTCACTTCCTGTTTAAGATTTTTTTGGGCACCCCTTCTAGGATGTTTTAGGATGACCCAAGGGACATCTGTATCAAATTTCATGCTTTTATCCGCCGCGTAACGATTTGGCCATTTTTTGTGCTTAGTACCCCCTACTACAAGAGACATCACTGACATCTAACCCCTCCTCCATGTGGAGGGAGCACACACACACACACACACACACACACATGCACATAAACGCACAAAGGCACACACAAACGCGCAGAGGAGAAGAGAGATAGAAGTATATGAATTCGTAGAGCGCACACAGACAGACACAACGTAAGAAACGACCCACTCACCACCACTACAACGGATGGTCTAAAGACCCGTATTAATCGTCCACAGTGTTGTTAAAACGTTTAACGGAGCGAGTCACACAAACTTAATATCCGTGCATTTGTCATTCATAACGTCATCTTCCCTAATCTCCTCATGACAGACAGACAGGAACGTTTGACTTCCTGAAACAGGATTTCAAAACAAGACTCACACTGATTATCATCACGTACAGTATCATGATGAGCAACGCAGGTCGGACACAACATCCGTCTTTTTCTTGTGAATTGCACGAGCGATAAACCAACACAGCCTTTACAATCAACACGACCCCCCCCCCCCCCTCCCTAAAACATGTTCTCCTCTGATCTGCATGATTCACACAAATTTGGGTTGAAAACGGCGATTCTCACCAAAAAGCAACACGTTTGCATGTCTGAGTCTGTCCTCATGGAAACAGATTTTCTCTTAAGTTCTCCTTGGGAGCCGGGGATCAAACACTCTACATCCTGATCCACTGAGACTAAGAGAGTGTGTGTGTGTGTGAGTGTGCGTGTGCGTGTGTGTGTGTGTGCGTGTGTGTGTGTGTGTGTGTGTGTGTGTGTGTGTGTGTGTGTGTGTGTGTGTGTGTACCTGGTTCCAGTATCTATTGAGGATCAGCAGGCTGGCATCATCAGTGGCCTGTCGTGTCTCCAGTCTCTCTATTCTCTCTCTCAGCTCATCCTCAATGACCTGATGACAAGAAACAAGAAAAACACCTCAAACAAACAATAAAACCACATAAGCCCTACAGTATGTACTTTGTCCTCAACCAATAGTGAAATAGCAGATCTACAAGATCTCAAGTGAGCTTGTAGAATGAATGTCCATTCACTCACCTGTCTTTGGTCCAGAGCTTCTCCCAGCTTTCTGTTCTTGGCCTGCAGAGCTTTGACATCCTGCTCCTCCTGTAGAGATCAACACATGATGAATGAGAGCTTGTAGATCAGCTGTGTTTGCCACGCGGCACAGCAGGCACACACATTAACCAATTAAGACCGGGAACACATCTCTGCATTTTTTTATTTCTTTGGCTACTCAAAAATAGCAGATCTACAAGCTCATAGTTTAACTATGAGCTTGCAGATCAGATTTTTTTTTTTTAATAGTGGAAGATTTGTGCAAATCTTTAAATACATATGTATGTTTCAAAGTGAAACTTTTTAACTCCAATATGTGCTTCTGGGGGTCCCTGGAACAACATATTTTGAGATGGGGGTCTGTGGCCAAATACATATCATGTTGGGGGTCCTTGACATGAAAAAGTTGCAGCACCACTGATATAGCAACATACATTTTTAGATATGTATTTGGCCCGCGGACCCCAATCTAAAAATGTTTTGTTCCAGGGACCCCCTCCCCCCCACAGAAGCAAAGATTTGAGTTAAAAATGTTTGCATACATTTTCAAGATTCTAAAATAGCAGATATATAAGCTCATAACGCGGCACTCGGTGCTGCACTATGAGCTTGTAGATCTGCTATTTTTGAATAGCCAAAGAAATAAAAATGACACAGATGCGTTCCCGGATTGAATGGCCATTTAATCATCACACGTCACTTTAATTGATTCTAAATGATACCAGGTCAAAGCTGAAACGTGTGATTCATCTGGTAGTGATGATAGCAGACCGTTTACATCCAGACTCCACCCAAACAGCCATGTAAAAGCTATGTCTGGATTGTTGTCCCTCACGGTAAAACTACCTCAATTGTGACATTTCTCTGGTAGCCTACACTCCCTACAGTACCTTCATTTGATTTAAACAAACAACAAATAGATTGTTTTCATTATAATTTCCCGTTTCATTACGAGGTAAAGATTATTCAAACTTCCATCACAGCTCAATGAACACATCATGGAGTGATGCGTCTCTGTTCTCCTGATAAGTCTGGGCTTGTATCTAAACCATTACAGCTTTAGTGGCTGTAGAATAAAATAAGTATGAAGTAATCATTTGATCTCGCAATTTGCTTCTATTGGTAATCACTCTTGTTTTGAGCGACCATGCTCAGGTGACTGACACCTGAGCATGGAGATGACCATCCATGCCTTAGTCTCCTCACGCTTGGATTATTGCCATTCACTTTTCTCCTGCCTCAATAAATCAACCATGGAACGCCTCCAGCTAATTCAGAATGCTGCTGCCAGAAGGTGCCACATCACCCCAGTCCTCCTGACCTCTTTACACTGGCTTCCTGTTTACTTCAAGGTCCTGGTGAGTCACCTATAGAGCTCTGCATGGTCAGGCCCCAGAATACCTAACCGACCTGGTCCCACGTTATGTACCAGGGAGGGCCCTAAGGTCTGCTGAACAGGGTCTGGTAACAGTTCACACACTAATCTAAGAACTAAAGGAGACAGAGCCTTTCAGGCTGTAGCTCCCAGGCTTTAGAACGCTCTTCCACATGTCTGGAGAACTACAGCCTCTGTGGACATGTTTAAGAACAACCTTAAAACGCTGCTATTTCAACAAGCTTTTACACATGTTACATGATGTTATTTACACCTTTGTGTTATTTGCTGTCCTAATTGAGATGAATTGTAGAGCTTCTTCTGTTCTACCTGCTTTAATACCTTGTTTTGTTTTGAATCTCTCTGTATGTGAAGCACTTTGTGAGTCCTCTCTCTAAGCAGTAACACTGGCCTCCATGGAAAGATGCCACGTTTGTCCCTTCAGGATAAGGCCTGTGCTATGGTGCTCTGTTATGAAGAGTGACAACATTATGTGGTGTCAGCCCTGGTACCATTTACTAACTCAAGTTCTGTGAGACTGGTGAAGACAAAGGAAGACAACAACCCAAGAACAACAGCTTCACTTGCCCTGTTGCACAGGCCTTATCCTGAAGGGACAAACGTGGCATCTTTCCATGGGGGGGCAGTGTTAGGATAATAAGGATAATTCTTTTTAACAGGACATTCATGAAAGTCCTTACGGTCTTTTTTCCAATGAGAACCTGTGAGCAATTAGGGGTTAAGAGTCTTGCTCAGGGACAAATTTCATTTCATCGACACATATGCTGGCCTGGCCTGGAATCGTACCTGGGGCAACCAGGGCCTCTGGCTCCCTCCCTAGGCGGGCTCACTAACCACTCAGCTATGGCCGCCCCTTACACCCCTTGTTGCTGCTTGGAGCATCAACACAAACTCAACAAAGTTGCCACAAAGACCCATGCTCGCCTCACACCCTGTCACACACCTGTGACTGGAACACAGCTCTCAGCAGGTGTAGATCTGCTCATAGCGCGGCACTCGGTTTTTTTTAACCCATTGATACCTGGAACGCATCTGTGTCACTTTAGATGTCTTTGGCTATTCAAAAATAGCAGATATACAAGCTCATAGCGCGGCACCGAGTGCCGCGCTATGAGCTTGTAGATCTGCTATTTTTGAAAAATCGAGGAATTTTTTTTTTTTTTTTTTCCAAATTTTTTTTAGGATTTAGAAGACATTTCTAGAATCTTCTCAGGTCTTAATGGGTTAATAGAAAAATACATCTTAAAATGACACAGATGTGTTCCTGGTCCTAATGGGTTAAATCAGGTGTAAAGGATCATCACTTTACAAACACAAACACTAAACGACAGATTACTGTACGATGACGACGTGACCAATCATCAACACTCACCAAGTTGGACACGCCCCCCAGTTTGATGACGGTCTCCACGGCGGTGGCCCCGCCCCCGCTGGCCCCGGGACCCCCCCCGTCCTCTGACCCCTCCCTCTCGGGACCCCGGCGCGGCTGCTTCTCCGGAGGCCCCACCGATGACGAGGAGGAGGATGAAGAGGAGGAGGAGGGGCCACTGGGGTCACATGGGCGCTTCTGTCCCGACATCCTCAAGACCCCTGGAACGCACACACACACACACACACACACACACACACACACACACACACACACACACACACACACACACACACACACACACACACACACACACACACACACACACACTACCATTTTAGTCATGTATCACACTAGCCCCTTTGGAACCTCACTCTCCATGATAACTCTGCTGTAGTGGCTCCTGGCACAGAGGTAGAGTCCGTCCAGATGCAGTGAAGATCACCTTTTTCTCCACATGGTATCCATGAAGTAAAGGTAGTCCCAGACATAGATATATATAAAGGCTAGATGGCTCAAGGGGACGGCGCAAGCGTAGCTCAACCGCGGCCATCTTGAAACAGTCATTCATAACATTATGTCTATGGTGCATATACTTTGAAATAACCATAGCGTGCTCAATCTTCATCAGATTTTCAAACGGTTTGGTGTGTTGTAAACACCAAAGATGTAGTTATGACACTGCATACTTATAATTATAATCATGTTTTTTTTATATATATAATCATAAGTATGCAGTGTCATAACTACATCTTTGGTGTTTACAACACACCAAACCGTTTGAAAATCGGATGAAAATTGAGCACGCTATGGTTATTTTAAAGTATATGCACCATAGACATAATGTTATGAATGACTGTTTCAAGATGGCCGCCATGTGGCAACGTCGTACTCCATTGGCCAGCAGCGCGGGTGAGTCATCTAGCCTTTATATATATCTATGGTCCCAGACACCTACAGATGTTTGAGGCTTTTCTGGAAAGTAAACTTTTTACAGGGTCCCCACACATTTTTAGCAACGAATTTCCAAAACTTTTCCAAAACTTTTCCAGAATATTTAGTCCAATTTCCAGGCCTATAAAACAATCATTCAGCGCAATAATAATGTGTCTCTTACTCCTATGTACAATGCCCAAAGATAGGCAAGTGTAGCAAAAATAAAGCATAGAATATAAAATAGTACAATTTAATTCAACATTTCGTGCAAAATTAGGGCATAGTGAGTGACGACCATGCGAGCCAAAATAGGAGGGGTGGACGACGTCGTTGCACGGTTCGTTGTCGCTCGCGGTAGGTCAGGACGGTCTCATTCAAAAACATGTATTTTAATGAGATTTCATCGCCCGCTCGCTTCGCGTCACGTCGCATCACGTCGCATCACGTCGCGTCACGTCGCATCGCTGGCAGTGCGGATGGGGTGTTACACAGCCCGTTCGGCGAAAAACTACTTATGTTACATATTTTGTGTAATGTTTGTGAAAATGTTTTGTATAAAAAAAAATCAATAGCCAAAAACAATGCATAGCCAAATATTTTTCCAGGACCCGTGATAAATTCCAGGACCTTTGATCAATTCCAAACCTTTTCCAGTACTGGATTTTTTTATTATTTTTTTCAAAATATTTCCAGGAATTTCATGACCGTGGGGACCCTGTTTTTAGGACGGGGTTGAAACACCTGTAATCTGTTATTGAGTCAGACTGAGGCCATGTTTTCAGGTACCTGCCTACTAAAAAGGTTTGGACGGTCTCTAGACTCTCTACCTCTGCCGGTATCTTGAAGATTCAAGCAAATCTATGAATATATATTCTACAAATGTCTCTAAAACTGTTTTTTTTTAAAACTTCTGTTGCTGCATCAGTGGTTCTCAGACTTCTTCATGTCAAGATTATATGTATTTCACCGCGGACCCCCATCTCAAAATATGTTGTTCCAGGGACCCCCCAGAATCAAAGATTTGAGTTAAAAATGTTGCTTTAAAAATATATATATATATTCAAAGATTTGCACAAATGTTCACGTTTTTTCAAAAATAGCAGATCTACAAGCTCATAGCGCGGCACTCGGTGCCGCGCTGTGAGCTTGTAGATCTGCTATTTTTGAATAGCAAAACTGGTCTTAATGGGTTAAATGGCAAGACCACTTTGGTAAAGCTCTACCAAAGTGGTCTTGACTTTAAATGTGTCATGATGACACGTTTATCTACATTTATTGTTCTCTCTGTGTTCTATTCTATGTGATTATTTATCTTGTTCATTCCATTAACACAGGGAGAGCATCTGTGTGTCATTTTAGATTTTTACGTTGGCTGTTAAAAAATAGACAGATCTACAAGCTCACAGTGCGTCACTTCATGCCACGCTGTGAGCTTGTAGATCTGCTATTTTGGAGGAAAAAAATGAAAAATCTTTAAAGTGTGAGATGTGTGCTGATCATTAGATGAATTACTGCCCATGTGATATCAGTGGTGTAAAGTAACTAAGTACATGTACTCAAGTATTGTAGCCAACTTAAGTACAATTTTGAGGTATCTTTACTTTAGTGGAGCATTTCCAATTGTCAATACTTTTACTTCTACTCCACTACATCTCAGAGACAAATATTGTACTTTTACTCCACTACAATTATTTGAACACTTTAGTTACTTTATATTTGTAGATTATTATCACAAAACATACATTAACCACTTCAGCCCTATATATACCTAGGCTGTTTGAAAATAGCAGATCTACAAGCTCACAGCGCTCGCTGTGAGCTTGTAGATCTGCTATTTTCAAATGGCCTAAGTATATATATACAGGTCTGAGAGGTAAATGTATGTTTTTTAATAATTATCAAAATGTTAAAAGTTACGGAAGTTTTCTAGTAGTTGTAGTGGAGTAAAAATACTCATACTAAAAGTAAAAGTACTCATTTCATATAATTGTAGTGGAGTAAAAGTACAATATTTGTCTCTGAGATGTAGTGGAGTAGAAGTACTGAAAATAGAAAATTCTCCAGTAAAGTCCTCAAATGTGTACTTAAGTACAGTACTTGAGTAAATGTACTTAGTTACTTTACACTACTGGTAATAAGATAAACATGATTCATCTCATTGTATCAGATCCTTCATGCTAACGTTAGCTCTGTTAGCTTAGCCTGGTGTTTAATACAAACTAAAGCTGTTTATTAATGTTAAATAAAGAGTTATTCATGTTTGTTTGATGTTTAAACTCTTCACGTTGTCCTTACCTTGTTCTTAAAGCTGTACATATGAATGTTAATGATATTTATCTGTTACTAAATAAAGTAGAAATGATGCTGCAGCTTCTTCTTCTTCTTCTGGCGGCTGGAGGAGGCTTCCTCCTCCGGAAGTGGAGGGTTGCCAGGTTCTGGGAGAGAAACAGGGACAGTACACACACGCACGCACGCACGCACGCACGCACGCGCACACACACACACGCACACACACACACACACACACACACACACACACACACACACACACACACACACACACACACACACACACACACACACACACACACACACACACACACACACATCATGTGCAGGTGTACAAACATCTTGGACCAAAACATTTGGAATATTTTTTTAACAACATAAATATTGTCAGATGGGGGACCCTGACACACAATATTGTCAGATGGGGGTCCGCGGACAAATACATGTAAATGTGGGGGTCCTTGCTCCTTGACATGAAGATGTGTGAGAACCACTGCATGGTTTAAACAACATTTAGGAAGGAAGCCCAAATAAAAACCTTTACAAGTGAGTCGCTTGTAATGAAAGGACATGGCAACACTGAACTGGGCCCGTTGACAATTCTTACAGCACCACCTAGTGGAGGGAAGGTGTAACAGAGTTCAGTGCAGCTGCCTTGCATAGCTTAATAAAAAACACAATTGAATTAAATTGTGTTTTTTTTTTATGTATTTACTTCATTGCTGTATCATTATTTTTGTTTTAAATCGTTTTGGACCAAATCACCTCCACAGATGTAATGTGTTCTGACCTGAATAACTGACATGATGTTGGATAGGATAGCCTACAGACAGAAAAGACCATTTCTGCATATTTCATCTATATTGTCTATTTCAGTGACTGGAGACAGAAATGTTTTCAATTATGACTCAATACTTAGATCAGATAAAGTATTTTGGTATGAAAATATTCATTTATGATGATGTAACTCCATGTCTGGCATTTGTTACAAATTGAACAGCTTGAGAATCTGTTGTAAATTCATAGAGTTATGATTTTAATAGTAGAGACTGTCTGCTTCAATGGACGTATGTTTGTATGTATGTATGTATGTATGTATGTATGTATGTATGAATGAATGAATGAATGCATTTTTATTGTCTGTCTTGTCATAAGACCCATCCATCCCTTTATTATCATAAGACACCAAAAACACAAATAAACAAAATCACATTCTCTTCCTGGAAAGCTGCACAAAAGAAAATGTTTGGTAAACCCCCAAAACTAAACAAATAAATAAATGAAATAAATGACACATCACATGTATGTTCTCTATCAGGCCTTTTCTAAATACTCTGACAGTGTGAATACTCTGTGTGTCATCCAACCAAACCAACTCCAGGTTTCACCTCTTAAATAATGTGGAGTTTGACACAGGTTATGATAGAGTCACATTACACTGAGGACTTGACTGTCAATCATAATGTGTCAATCATAATGTGTCAATCATGATGTGTCAATCATAATGTGTCAATCATCATGTGTCAATCATAATGTGTCAATCTTAATGTGTCAATCTTAATGTGTCAATCATAATGTGTCAATCTTAATGTGTCAATCATAATGTGTCAATCATAATGTGTCAATCATAATGTGTCAATCTTAATGTGTCAATCATAATGTGTCAATCATGATGTGTCAATCATGATGTGTCAATCATAATGTGTCAATCATAATGTGTTAATCATCATGTGTCAATCATAATGTGTCAATCATAATGGCATCAAATGCTCTGATCAAAGTGGGGATTGTTTTCTTGTTTCACCAGGACGGCAGGGGGCGCTAGATGGTCACTATTATGACTTGAGACTGATATGAGTGACACTTATGTTCATTCATTAATCTGATTAGTTGCTCTAATTGCTCTGTCTGTCTGTCTGTCTGTCTGTCTGTCCTACTACTGTCTGTCTTCTTTAAAATGTCTGTCATATATTTTGCATGTTTCATAAAGTGTTTGTACACTATTATTATTATTATCATTATTATTATCATTATTAAATTGCAGACTTAAAGTCCTTGTTGCCGTCAGGTGACTTGTCTCAATGCAGCAGGTCAAAGGTCATAGTCTTTAAGTTAATGTTTAATAGTGACTTCATGATAATCACCAGTTCCAATTTATCTCCTTTTATTGTTCTTTAGTTGTCAGACCTCAGAGTTTTACAGACATTCTGTACTTTGATGTTCTGACCCACTGAGTGCAATAAATATATCCATATTCACCTCAACCAATAAATGTTCTTATTTAACAGCTTATTTAATCTGTCTCATTATCTATGCAGGAAGCCTCATTAATTTAACCAAAGGGCCTTCATTGCTTTAATACTCTTGGATATTGTTGGGGTCGGGCGAAAACCATAATGTTTATTTTTTTGTAGGCCTAAATTACTATTGTACATTACTACACCAAATCTAGAAAAAATGCCTATCTACAAGCTCACAACATGTGAGCTTGAAGATCTATTTTTCAGTGAACGCTCGCCCCAGAATAGGGATGCTAGGGTTCAAGTAGTTAATGTGTAAAAAAAGAAAGTTCCTAACGCACATAAGATTTGGTGCCCCTCTGCCTGTAGTAACACTGAGGATCCCCTAGGGGTCCCGGACCCCCTGTTGAAGACCCCTGCTTCAGAGAGTACACAGTAGAATAGTCGAATGAAAATATATAAAAAGTTTAATACCAACTCTGTGTATTTGTAGAACATATCAAGTCAACTAGTGTTCCTCTATAGAAATCTGCATCTATAGAGAAAGAGGAGAATGTATAGAGATCAGCTGTATCCCCTGAGATACAGAATGTCACAAGAAAAACTGAATATCCGTTTCCATTATAGAACAGATTGAGAATAACTTTATACTTGACGTTTAACCACTTGAACCCCAGCGTCCATATTCTGGGGGGAACATTCGACGAAAATAGCAGATTTACAAGCTCGTTGTGAGCTTATAGATCTGCTAATTTTGGCGAAGAGATTTGGTGTCTCCACGTACAGTGTAAGTACAGAGTGTCTAAGTGGTTAAAGGGATAGTTCACCACAAAAAGGATTTTTTTCCTATCGATTACACACCCCATTGAGACTTGAATTCATGGAGATATTAGAGTTTTCTTCTAATTCCTGAGACAATAATGTGACCGGCTGTGGCTCCGGTAGGAGACACAAAGAGACTCCTTTGTGGCTCCTACCGGAGACATTAGCATCTTTCCGCTGGTCATCACATTATTGGCTCAGGAATGAGACGAACATTTTTCCATGAATTCAAGGCTTCATGGGGTGTGTAATTGATAGAAAATAATATTTTTTTGGGGGTGAACTATCCCTTTAAACGGAAGGGATATTGATAAATTCCAAATATCATCAAAGTATTCTGTGGCGTCCTGGACTTGTGCCACATCACCCACTGTGAGAACCCTGCCCTAGGGACCGGAACAAGTGGTTAAGGGTTTAAGAGACCTGCAAACCTAGGACTGGAACCCCAGCTCTACTTTTACTTCATTTAACATTTTTAAACCATTTGTTTTCAGGAGATCAAAGCGTCACGGTTCAAACAAGTCTCCTCCAAACTGTGACGTTAATTCACTTTCAGTCACACATTTATAGTAAAACACAAGAGATTCCATCACTTTGTTCACAGTTTGTCATTTATTGCGTTTCATTTGATAAACAAAGGTTGGAATAATCGTTGCATTCAGGTGTTCTGGCATCGTAAGAAAAAACACATCTCAGAGTCATCTTGGTTTTATTCATATTTGGTCCAGAATATTTGGTCACTCATTTATTTTTTCTGCTTAATGTTCACAGTATGTTTAATAAACATAGCTGTGAACAGAGACTGCATAGAGGACATTTAATAAACATAGACAGTATGTTTAATAAACATAGAGGACAGTATATTTAATAAACATAGAGGACAGTATATTTAATAAGTATAGCTAGCTGTGAACAGAGACTGCGTAGAGGACTGGTCCGTTGCTCCAGAGGGGTTGTACTGCCCCTTAGAGGCCAAACCGTTGATCTGCAACACACACAAAAAAGACAAAAGTCAACTTTATTGTCAACAAGGTCAATTAGTCTTTGGGCTCCAAGGGTTAAGGTTAAGGTTAAGGGGTTAGAGCAGGACCCATGGTCAGGGGCCAGCCTACACCAATAGTCTGGACAAGTACATGTTCATTTGGGGGTCCTTTGGGGGTCCTCGACATGAAAATGTCTGAGAACCACTGGTTTAAACAATATTTTTTATATTTTTGAAGCAAGCAGCTACGCTTTAGAAACAAGCCAAACACACAACCACCAGTATTTACAAGCCACAGAAAAACAAGCCCACAGTCGCTTATAATAAGCAGACATGGCAACAACACCGTTTGCTGTAGTCTAGGACAGAGGCGGTCCACACGCGTGTAGCGTGTTCCAAGTCAGACAGAATGAAAGACAGGTCAAAGTTCAACGCCGGGCGTTAATAATAAACTAAACGACTAAAGTAACATCATGTAAAGAGAGAGAGAGAGAGAGAAAGAGGCACAAAGGGTAGAGCACTATTAATTATTCACCAAGCAGCAGAGTCCTCAATTATTGAATTATTGGTTCAGGAATGAGACAAAAATATCTGAATAATTGATAGAAAATAAGTAAAAAAGTATAAGTATTCCGGGCATCTCATTTTTTGATTTCTTTAGGCTATTCAAAAATAGCAGATATACTGTACAAGCTCATAGCGCGCTATGAGCTTGTAGATCTAAACTTTGGGAAATTTGTGCAAATCTTAAAAAAAAAAAATATATATATATATATATATATATATATATATATATATATATATATATATATATATATATATATATATATATATATTTATAAATTTAACATTTTTAACTCAAATCTTTGCTTCTGGGGGATTCTACAAATGTCTTCTAAATCCAAACAGTGTTTTTTTTAAACGTATGTTGCTATAATATCAGTGGCTCTAAAAAAAATGGCCGTGGAAAATACTGTTCCAGGGGGGAAAAAGAACAGAGAGAGAGACTATAGAACAGTTATGAGAGAGAGACTATAGAACAGTTATGAGAGAGAGACTATAGAACAGTTATGAGAGAGAGACTATAGAACAGTTATGAGAGAGAGACTATAGAACAGTTATGAGAGAGAGACTATAGAACAGTTATGAGAGAGAGACTATAGAACAGTTATGAGAGAGAGACTATAGAACAGTTATGAGAGAGAGACTATAGAACAGTTATGAGAGAGAGACTATAGAACAGTTATGAGAGAGAGACTATAGAACAGTTATGAGAGAGAGACTATAGAACAGTTATGAGAGAGAGACTATAGAACAGTTATGATAGAGAGACTATAGAACAATGTCCACCTGATTCTACAGACCTCCCTCTGAGTTAAAGGGACATTTCACTTTAGTTAAAGGGACATTTTAACGTCTACTCAGGCTTGTGTGTTTTTCCTATACAAACCCATAGTAACTCAAACTCCATTTTAATCCTGTTAGATTTATTGAAAACACCTGTCCTTGGTTCTGGTGACTGATATAGTCCTCCTAATGCATGAGAGTTTTTTTTATCACGATAAACGATAAGGATAAAGGTCCCTAGGAGCTACACATGGTCCCACATGGTGGTTGGTAGTCAGTCAGTCAGCCCTACCTTGGCTCTGTTGCTGAACACCTGCTGAGCAGCCTCCTTGTTGGCGGCCTTGCCCTGCCAGGCTGCCAGCGTAGAGGCCTGCAGCGCCCGGCCGTACGAGAAGCTCAGCTTCCAGGGCCGGTGCAGAGGAACCTGGTTCATAGCGTTCAGGTTCAGAGACGCCTCCTCCTCGCTCTGACCTCCTGACAGGAAGGTGATCCCTGGAGGAGAAACACACACACACATCAACGTCCGTCCGTCCGTTTACTATTCCACGTTTACTATTCTACGCCATCCCTTAACCCATTAAGACCTGAGCCCGATTCTACAAATGTCTTCTAAATCCTAACAGTTTTCTGAAAAACCTATGTTTCTATATCAGTGGTTCTCAAACTTTTTCATGTCAAGGACCCTCAAAATGACATGTATTTGGCCACCAACCTCCATCTCAAAATATGTTGTTCCAGGGACCCCCAGAAGCAAAGATTTGAGTAGGGGAAAAAATAAAAATCGCTTTTAAAAAGAAAACGTACTAAAGAGAGATTATATGCTGACAGTCTAACCTGAGATCTCTGCTTCTGGGGGTCCCTGTACTCGTACGTAATTTTTGGGGTATTTTTACTTTACTGGAGTATTTCCAGTTTTCAGTACTTTTTCTTCTACTGCACAACATCTCAGAGACAAATATTGTTACTAGTTACTTTGTAGATTTTGATTATTATTACAACACATACATGAACCACTTCAGCCCTACAGTATATACATTTTGGCCATTTGAAAATAGCAGATCAACAAGTCCCCCACGGACACAGACTTCTACTCTCAGACAGCTGCAGTAAAGTCTAACTAGCACTTTGCTGAGAGAATGACTTTAGACTGAATGCTCTTCAAGGTTGAATAAACACACATTTAACAGTCTATACATCTTGCTACCATAAGAGAGACACACATCAACGTACGTGTGTGTGTGTGTGTGTGTGTGTGTGTGTGTGTGTGTGTGTGTGTGTGTGTGTGTGTGTGTGTGTGTGTGTGTGTGTGTGTGTGTGTGTGTGTGTGTGTGTGTGTGTGTGTGTGTGTGTGTGTGTGTGTGTGTGTGTGTGTGTGTGTGTGTGTGTGCGCACTCACCAGGCACAGCAGCAGGGACGGTGCGCCTCAGGGCGGAGACGGTTGCCATAGCGACCTCCTGGGGCGTGTACTTCCTGCTACAGGAGTGTCCAGCCAGCACCATGTTGGGTTTGAGCAGAGTTCCTTCTAGGTAGACGTGATGGTCAGAGAGAGCCTTGTAGACGGCTGCTAGAACCTAGAGATAATACATATAAATATTATTATTATGACGGTCAGAGAGAGCCTTGTAAACCGCTGCTAGAACCTAGAGATAATACATATAAATATTATTATTATGACGGTCAGAGAGAGCCTTGTAAACCGCTGCTAGAACCTAGAGATAATACATATAAATATTATTATTATGATGGTCAGAGAGAGCCTTATAGACCACTGCTAGAACCTAGAGATAATACATATAAATATTATTATTATGATGGTCAGAGAGAGCCTTGTAGACCGCTGCTAGAACCTAGAGCAGGGTCTTCAACAGGGGGTCCGGGACTCCTAGGGGCTCCTCAGAGTTACTACAGGGGGTCCGCCAAATCTTTGTGTGTATTTTACCTTAACCACTTGAACCCTAGCATCCCTTTTCTGAAGAGAACTTTAGCCAAAAATAGCAGATCTACAAGCTCACAACGCCTCTCAGCGTTGCTATTTTTGGCAAAGAGGTATCGGTGCAGAGGGAAAAAAGAGCAGACCAAGTAAACAAAAAAAGTTTAATCTAAACACAATTTTATGCAATATAGAGGGGGTTCCTACGTTATCTCTCATCTCTATACAATATGTAGTGGGGGTCCCTACTTCATCTCTCTCTCAGCTAGGGGGTCCTTGGCCTGAAAACGTTGAAGACCCCTGGACTAGAGATAACATTACTATTGTTATTATCATTATTATTATTATTATTATTATTATGACGTCAGAGAGCCTTGTAGACTGCTGCTAATACCTGACAACACATCATGTCCTCTGCCAGGCACACAATGTAAATCACAAATTGTTCTTAATATCTTTGTCTGGTTAAATAAAGGTTTAAATGACCTCTGACCTTCTCGGTGACGTACTGACAGCGCTGCAGGTCATGGTCTCCATCAGGAAGGATCTCTGGCTCTACGATGGGAACCAGACCGTTCTGGAGGAACACAGACACAAACGTTAATGTTAAACCAACAGAAACATTACAATAATGTTATTAATGTCGGGGCTTTAATGTCTCTCTCTCTCTCTCTCTCTCTCCCTCACCTGCTGGCAGATGCTGGCGTACCTCGCCAGGACGTTGGCGTTCTCTGCGATGGCGAGCGCCGACGGGCATCCGTCTGCGATCTTGAGGACACACCTCCACTTAGCGAAGTCACAGCCGTCCTTCTTGTACTGAGCACAGCGCTCTGAGAGGCCGTCCAGACCTACAACACAATAATACAACATTACATCACCACTACACCACTACAATACAACATTACAATAACACAACATTACATCACCACTACACCACTACAATACAACATTACAATAACACAACATTACATCACCACTACACCACTACAATACAACATTACAATAACACAACATTACATCACCACTACACCACTACAATACAACATTACAATAACACAACATTACATCACCACTACACCACTACAATACAACATTACAATAACACAACATTACATCACCACTACACCACTACAATACAACATTACAATAACACAACATTACATCACCACTACACCACTACAATACAACATTACAATAACACTACAACACAACAACCATCCTTTTACTGAGCACAGCGCTCTGACAGGCCATCCAGACCTACAACACAACATTACAACACCACAACATTACAACACTACATCACCACTACAATACAACATTACAATAACACAACAACACTACAACACAACAACCATCCTTGTACTGAGCACAGCGCTCTGAGAGGTCGTCCAGACCTACAACACAATAATACAACATTACAATAACACAACACCACTACAATACAACATTACAATAACACTACAACAACCATCCTTTTACTGAGCACAGCGCTCTGACAGGCCATCCAGACCTACAACACAATACTACAACATTACATCACCACTACACCACTACAATACAACATTACAATAACACTACAACACTACAATAAGCATCCTTGTACCGAGCACAGCGTTCTGAGAGGTCGTCCAGACCTACAACAACAATAAAACAATACAATAACACAACAACACAACAACCATCCTACTGAGCACATGGCTGTGAGAGGCCCTCCAGACCTACAACACATCAGGTTGGACAGGAGGACTCAGAGTATAGTGGCTGATGCCAATCCACAATAAACTGATCTGCCGGCAGGCTAAGCCTGGGAGATAGAAACCTGTATGAGTATGATGCGTAAACTAGAAGAACTCATCCAAACAAAAGCTGAAGTTTAAAATGCTTTACCTCAATATCACGAGACATAATTACAAATGTTCCAATAACATACATAATGGTGGAGTCTTTGACTAATGCCTTTTCGCTTGTAAAACATTCCTTAACGGTTAATGAAGAATCCAAAAATAAAGAAAAAAAACTTGAATGGAATTAATTCGAGACCCAAA
The DNA here is from genome assembly GCF_963280865.1 of Gymnoscopelus braueri. Classification (NCBI taxonomy): domain Eukaryota; kingdom Metazoa; phylum Chordata; class Actinopteri; order Myctophiformes; family Myctophidae; genus Gymnoscopelus; species Gymnoscopelus braueri. The sequence goes on from NC_137622.1 coordinate 45,557,652, forward strand.
ATAACAGCAAAACTATATAAAAACTCCCTCCATAAAGTCCCTCCATAAAGTCCAAAACACAAGCTCATACGATTTAATTTCTCTTCTACCAAAATACGCTGAGAGAAGTTTCGAAATATCACCACAGAAGAAGAAAGTAAACTTTTAAAACACTTCCGGGCTAAAGCGGCTCATTCAGGAAAGATGCACACATGCGTGTGAATGAGCTCCGGTTCATCACTAGTGCATGTCGTCATGGTTTGAACCCGAAGGGTTTTAAAAGTTTATTTTCTTCTTCTGTGGTGATATTTCATATTTCAGTAACTTTGACAGTGTTTTGGACAGTTTTGTTGTTAATTCGGGTCTCGGATTAATTCCATTCAACAAGTTTTTTCTTCATTTTTGACTTCTCATTCACGGTGAATGAAGAATCAGAAGAATCCAAAAATAAGGAATGTTTCACAAACAAAAATTCTCTGTGAGTCAAAAACATCACCGGGAAGGTAAACCATAGAAATAGTCATTTCTTTAATAAGCGCTTCATGACGGATGTCAGAAACACCTATAAGTGATGTTTCTACATGATGACACAAGGAGACATTTTATTCATTAGTCATTTAGGCTTCATGTTATCCTCACCCTGTGTGTTGGTTTCACCATCTGTTCCATTCAGACCAGCTGTACCTTTGTCCACCTGTTAGAACAGAGACAGACGCTAAGTCATCCATTTATACAAGTTAACAAACATTTAAACTCTCTGGTCAAAGGTTCCAAGGCCAGTAAGGATATGTTTAAAGTTCTACTGCATAACATTTATTTTAGGGAGACGCCTCTGGTCTTTCTATAGCCGGTTAGATCTGTGATTCCCAGAACTCAGTTCTAAATAAAACGCTCCAAAACAAGCGCTGCAGGGTTCTGTAGTGTTGTCAGAAACTGTATTTATTTATTTATTAAGTTTAAAGGCATAGTACGCAACTTTGCCCTGAAGCCACTGCAGTAGTGGTGGTGTTTACCTGCAGAAACACACTGTCCTCTCTCTCTCTCTCTCTGTGTATTTTGGTGTTTTCAGGGTTTGTTTTGGTAGACAGGGATGTTTTGGCGGCGTCTACCAAAACAAACTGAAAAAAACAAAACGCAGAGAGAGAGGAAAATGCGTTTCTGCAGGTAAACACCACCACACTACTGTAGTGGCTGATCACACTACTGTAGTGGCTGATCACACTGTAGTGGCTGACCGGTCCTATTTTCACTGCACTGGCTCCCCGTCTCAGCCAGGATCGACTAAAAAGGTCCTGCTGATCACCCACAACTGCATAAATGGACATGCCCCTCCCTACCTACAGAAATTAATTAAGCCCCCACAGAATTCTTATTTCATGAATTTTATTTCATGTTTGTTATGTAAACACAGGGCAAAGTTACATAGCATGCCTTTAAATACATAGACGGTATATTTACGCTGACTGACCAGAGAAGTTGTTTAATCTAAAGTGACACAGTGTGGCTTTAACACATTAAGGAAAGTTCTTATACCCTTCAATCTGGGAAAGCAAACGTGTTGTTTTGTTTGTCAAGGACCCCCAAATGTATATGTATTTGGCCGCGGACCACCCATCAGAAAATTGTTCCAGGGACCCCCCAGAAGAGAAGATTTATGTAAAAATGAAAAGAATTTCCAAACGGGGCAATTTTTCCAAATTTGTTCAAAAATAGCAGATATACAAGCTTGCAGCGAGTCACTTCCTGCCATGCTGAAAGCTTGTGTATCTGCTATTTTTTGAATAGGCAACGTATACATTTTATGAAAATAAAAAAGAAACCTTATTGTAGGTTAGGATTTAAAAGGCGTTTTTTTAAATGAGCCTCAGATCTGAATGGGTTAACCCCGTTACCCCGGAGCCTCTCACCTTGATCCCCACCACGATGCCCTTCCCCTTTATGACCTGGGGGAACAGGACGCCGCTGTCAGACTTCTGGTACAGCGTCTCGTGGAAGAAGATGACTCCGCCCACACTCTCGGCCATGTCCACGGAGAAGAGCAGGTTCCTGAAGAACCGACGGTTCTCCTCAGTGTTCTCCACGTTGATGTTCTGCAGACGCTTGGCCATGGTGCCTGGTGGAGACATTTTATAATTATTATGAGTTATGATACAATAACATGGTGCCTGATGGAGACGTTTATGAGTTATCTGTTTTATAACTTATAAGTTATGATACAGTAGCATGGTGCCTGATGGAGAGGTTTTATCATTATTATGAGTTATGATACAACATGGTGCCTGGTGGAGATGTTTTATATTTATTATGAGTTATGATACAGTAGCATGGTGCCTGAGGGAGAGGTTTTATATTTATTATGAGTTATGATACAGTAACATGGTGCCTGGTGGAGATGTTTTATATTTATTATGAGTTATGATACAGTAGCATGGTGCCTGAGGGAGAGGTTTTATATTTATTATGAGTTATGATACAATAACATGGTGCCTGGTGGAGATGTTTTATATTTATTATGAGTTATGATACAGTAACATGGTGCCTGGTGGAGATGTTTTATATTTATTATGAGTTATGATACAGTAACATGGTGCCTGGTGGAGATGTTTTATATTTATTATGAGTTATGATACAGTAACATGGTGCCTGAGGGAGAGGTTTTATATTTATTATGAGTTATGATACAGTAGCATGGTGCCTGAGGGAGAGGTTTTATATTTATTATGAGTTATGATACAGTAACATGGTGCCTGGTGGAGATGTTTATGACATATAGTGACATATATCACCCTCCTCCTGGCTTCCCTCCATGATTACAATAATTAGATTAATTTCATCCCGAGGGGGAAATTCTGTTTTTCCAGCTTCACCCAGCTGAGTGCTGCCCACAGGGGAGCGGGGTTAGAGGTCAAGTGCCTTGCTCATGAACACCTCAACACATTCAAACCCGAGACCTTCTGCGTCCCAGGTGTACCCTCTACCCCCTCTACCCCCTCTACCCTCTACCCTCTAGCCCCTCTACCCTTTTCCTCTACCCTCTACCCTTTTCCTCTACCCTCTACCCTTTTCCTCTACCCTCTACCCTCTACCCCCTCTACCCCCTCTACCCCCTCTACCCTTTTCCTCTACCCTCTACCCTCTACCTCTACCCTCTACCCATTGGAGACAGGGGACCAGAATGCATTTCTAAAGCAGGTATTCTAATGCTTTGGGCAGACTGTTGGGTGTTGAACAGACTGTTAGATGTTTATAGTGACGTTCAGACCTGTGGATTCATCTGCAGCCAGGATCCCTTTCCCTGGAGCTACGATCCTCTGAGCGATGTCTGACAGCTCCTTCTTCTGGTCCGGAGACAGCGATGGATACTGGTGAGTCATCCTGAAGGAGAATGCAACAACACTGGTCAGTCAGCCTAATAATGGACACATACAAGTAAACCATTGACACGACAGAACAACCAGGAACAGGACTATATTAAATGGTTCAAAGTATCTCAGTATGCTCACGGATCAGACATCAAACAGAGGATCCAGGCACTCAGGAGTAAAACGGAGGTGGAAACATGTTGGCAGTTTCCTCATATTATTAATCCGTCAGTTTTACTCCTTATATTAATAATAGATTTTATTTATAATGCACTTTACATCTGTGAAAATGTAAGTGCTACATAGGCAGTTGCATAAAAAAGAAACATCACATAATTAAAAACATCTAAGAAACTGAAACAAAACATTTAAAACATGGGGGCATAAAGCCAAGAGGTAAAACATGCTTTGTTAAAAAGGTAGGTCTTTAGTATTAGTCATCTCTTTAAAAAGTCGTTCCACAGGGAGGGCGTTCCACAGTTCGGGGGCGGCCGAGCAGAAAGCCTGGTCGCCCCCGTGGTACGTAGGTTGGTCTTGGGGGTTTTGAGGAGGTTAGTGTTTGCAGAGCGGAGGTTGTGAGTCAAGGGTTGTAGGGAGACTGCACTTGAGGTAGGAAGGAGCAATAATAATCCCTCCGTTTTACTCCTCATTAATAAAGACTTTCACTCCGTTTTACTCCTCATTAATAAAGACTTTCCCTCCGTTTTACTCCTCATTAATAAAGGCTTTCCCTCCGTTTTACTCCTCATTAATAAAGACTTTCCCTCCGTTTTACTCCTCATTAATAAAGGCTTTCCCTCCGTTTTACTCCTCATTAATAAAGACTTTCCCTCCGTTTTACTCCTCATTAATAAAGACTTTCCCTCCGTTTTACTCCTCATTAATAAAGGCTTTCCCTCCGTTTTACTCCTCATATTAATAAAGACTTTCCCTCCGTTTTACTCCTCATTAATAAAGGCTTTCCCTCCGTTTTACTCCTCATTAATAAAGGCTTTCCCTCCGTTTTACTCCTCATTAATAAAGACTTTCCTTCCGTTTTAATCCAGAGTGCCCAGATCCTCCTGTTTTTTTTCACAAGAAAAAGATTAGAAATAACAGTGTAATTCTAAATGTTAAGTTGTACATTAAAAAGTGCTTTTGATATAGTGTCTCTCCTGTCCGTTTCAACCTGAATGTTCTTGTCATAAAACTAACTAACAGCTATAGTCAATATTTGGGCCTGTAAGCTAGGTGAACTTTGACCCGGAACAGATAAGCTGTGCCTTGTTCTTGACCCAATTAGATTAATATGAAGCATCATTTACAACCTTACCTCGTGCATATTAACTACTTAAAGCCCTATAGCCTATAGGTCTATCTATCTACCAGATCTACAAGCTCACCTCGTGCTTGGTGCATTTTCTAAACCACTCTTCAGCCTTATTGCCTGATCTACAAGCTCACTACATATTGTGAGCTTGTAGATTTTGAAAACTTGATTGATTGAATACTTTATTTAGAAGGTTGCAGAGAAAAAGCACATGAAGTACAGCTTACAATACAAGGTCAACTAAAATGGATGGTCCAGTTAGTCTAATGGCTGGTTTCAAATGGGATCCTCATGTACTCAATTCATGGAGGAATTGCCCAAGATATGGACCCAAGGGTTAATGTGGTTAAAGGGCAAGACCACAGATAGAGGGTTGTGTTGTGTAGTTACCTTGCCATGATGCAACTCCAAAAGTGGACAAGAAATCTAAAATAATTGCTCCATTGATTTAGAAATATTCAAAATATGCTCCTCATTGACTTACATAGTATGGTGAAACAGCTCTTAAAGTCACTCTTTTAGCACATAAACAAACACAAACAAAGCTGATTCAGACAATATAGAACATCACCAAACCCACTACTGTTTTACCGTACAATGCAAGTCAATGAGGAGCATCATTTGAATTATCAATTTCTCATCAATGGAGCAATTATTTTAGATTTATTTTCCACTTTTGAAGTTGCATCATGGCAGGGTAACTACACAACATAAACCAAAAGTGGTCTGGTCCTTTAACATATTGTTTTAATCACATTGTTAAACTGTGAACTAAAGACAGAAAAAAATCATAAATATCAAACATATGATACTAGGTGTTCCCAATATAAACATGAAGTTAATTCAGTTTTTCAGTCAGACCAGAATCAGGGATCAAACATAAAACATAATGACCAGAAAACTAATGACCAGAGATATCAAAAGCGTCATCATTTTAGAGCAGGGGTCTTCCGGGACCCTTAGGGGTCCTCAGAGTTACTAGGCTACAGGGGGGCGGGACCCTTAGGGGTCCTCAGAGTTACTAGGCTACAGGGGGGCGGCCAAATCTTTGTGCGATAGGATTTTCTTTTTTTTACATGAACCACTTGAACCCTAGCATCCCTATTCTGAGGAGAACTTTAGCCAATAAAACATTGCAGATCTACAAGCTCACAACGTATTTTTGGGCAAAGAGGTTTGGTGTAGATGGAAAAAAGAGCAGACCAAGTAGAGTGACCGTCAAGTTTACCAAGTATTGATGGTTTAAATGGTTAAATGTGAAAATACACATCAATACACTGATGACAGCTGTCTGTCAAACAGGTCTATAAAGGTTTAATCTGCAACATGATTGCAGGGGGTTCTCAGTATTTAATATATATAGGATCACAATTCAATTAATCCATTTATATGTTGGCTATTAAAAGATAGCAGATGTACAAGCTCACACTTGTATCTTCCATGTTTATTTTTACATAAATCTCTTCCGGGGGTCCCTGGCACAAAACATTTTCAGATGGGGGTCTGCGACTCTGCGGCCAAATGCATATTAATTTAGGGGTCCTTGACCGACTTGAAAACCACTGGTGTACAGTTCAGTGTGTAACAGGAAGACTGGGCACTAAGGAACACTGGGCAGTGGGCACCTTGATGTAAAACTGTCTATTTGGTCCAAAATGTTAAAAAATTAATAATACATGTTTGAAAAATGTGGTCTTAAATAATGTAAACTAAGTATACATGATTAGAACATGAATGAACATTTAACAAAAAGGTCTAATATTTCTACAAATTGCTACAAAACCTGTATGTCGGATATACAGGTTTTGTAGCAATTTGTAGAAATATTAGACACAAAGAGTCTTCTTTATGTCTCCTACCCGGAACACACTGCTCGTCATCACATTATTGGCTCAGGAATGCGACAAACTAACAATATCCATGAATTTCTCCATGGGGTGAGTAATCCATAGAAAAATGTTTTTTTTCTTTTTGGGTGAACTATCATTTTAAGACAGTTTTTCTAATATATATATTTATATATATATATTTTTTTTGGATGAAATGTTACATGGAAGGGCCCACACCCACTCTGGTCCAGGGCCCACTCTTCCTGTAAGCAGTGTTACCTGAAACTGTCGCTAGAACACGGATGTGAACAGTAGGTGACTGACTGACTGAGTAAGACAGCATAAAGAGTGCAACAACAAAAACTAAAAAAGTCAAATAAAAACAGAAAACAAGCTAAAAGTAGCTCCTATAGTATTAGACAACAAGAGAGTTCCTTGTTGCCAAAAGCAACTGATCAATTCTTTGTTGGCAAACTGCCAAAGCATAAATACCTTTTATACCTGCAGACTGTTAAGGCGGATGTGAAGGTTCAGTACAGTAACTCTATGAGTACAGTATGTGTACATACTGTACTCATAGAGTTAGTTCAATAGTTACACAAGAATCTGTTGACACCAACAGGGTGCTTTATATCTTACTGCTGATGATCATTTAAAACGATGCAAAGTTTATCAACTTCATCACGAACACAAAGTAACATTCATACACAACACAATGTAGCAGAACTACAGAGACACGTTATAAGTTGTGTTCACAATGAGACCAGACCTGATAAACAGATCTAAAAGACCTAAGCCTTGGTTCACATGACGGTCGTCTGCCTGCGTCACGACCGTCATGGATGAACGTCAACCATGTGTAGTGGATTTCTCCATTTACAGCCCGTACATCTACATAAACGTTCACATTTCACATATAAAGTGCTGACCTCATGGCCATGGATGTTACAATTATGTACGGGTCCTCGGAAGTACCCGTATCTTCCGCAGTGTTCAATAAACTCATTTTAATCCGATCGGTGGCCATTTTCCCATTTGAGTTATAATGTATCACAGTGCAATACGCCTCCCAACCGATAAAGTCGCGTAGTTGAAAGCATAAGGAATTCGGAGAAAATGGCCACCGATCAGTTTAAAATGCTTTTTATTGAACAATACGGAAGATACGGGTAATTCTGAGGACCCGTACATAGTTGTAACATCCATGGCCATGAGGTCAGCACCATTATACAGTATAATACATTGAAATGAGAACGTTTATGTGATGTACGGGCTGTAAATGGAGAAATCCACCACACCAGGTTGACGTGCATCCATGACTGTCATGATCATATGACAGTCATGTTTCAGGTCTAATAAAAGACCTACTATAGTGTGTATAGTCTGATCCAAACAGTTGAACAAGTTGACACGAATCTAATCCACCAGTATTTCTGCTCCCAAGCTAATGACATTATGTTCACAACCACAGCGATGCTATAAACTCCATTTAAACTCCATGCAAAACGCTCCAAATGAAGAGAATAAACGAAAATTTAACACGAATATAAAGTAACATTCATACAGAAACAGAACAATGTCTGGAAGCAACAGAACAACTGAGACACGTTGGATTCAATCTGTTCACCACCAGCATGCTGTAAACCGCATTAAACTGCATGTAAACTAAACTCCATGTAAACTACATTCTACTGCATATGTAACTAAAGTAACTCGATGCAAAACGCTCCAAATGAAGAAAATAACGTATTAAACACGAACCTAAAGTTACATTCATACAGAACACAATGGAAACAGCAGAGAGAGATCATTCATGTTCTGATGCAATCAATCCAACAACATGGAGGAGCAGGAACACATCAACCATCAGCCCCATCAGACTGATGTTCTACATTCTAGCCTGGATTCACACCTACCGACCAAACTATAAGCTATAAAACACTTTAAAGTTTATAAAAACTCATCCACGTCGCTTATGTTCAGCTTCAGAACCACAGAGATACAAACTAACCAACCGATGCTACAATGTGTCACATGAACAACTTTATGAATGGAACCCATTACGAACCTCTGTACAGGGAGTGAGAGGTTCCTAACGGGGCTTTAATTATGAATGAATATAAAAACAAGTTGCACAAACTATAAAAGCTAAAATGCATTTACAAACCCAACAGTCTAAACATGCTCAGACAGGCTAAAGTCCCAGAGGATAAAGACAAACAGATATTTTTGTTACAAAAAGGTTTACACTGTATACCTTTTTGTAACAATAAAAAGGGTCTAAAAGACAGATAAAGCACCTTGTGTTGGTTTAGTAATCTTACTTGTCAGTATTAATGTATGGTCGAGCTGCAGTAGATCAAAGTGGAGCCGCTCTCTCTCTCTCTCTGTGTGTCAGAAGGATTGAAGAGAAGATCAACTCTTTCTGCTCATATTTATTGACTTTAAAGAGTAGAGGAGGGCTTCGTCCTCATCACTTGTGTGTGTGTGTGTGTGTGTGTGCGGGCGTTATGGTGGTATGTGTGTGTGTGTGTGTGTGTGTGTGTGTGTGTGTGTGGAGGGGGGGCGTGCGGGATGAGCAGGGGCGTGCGCAGGGCGTGCGGCGGCACCGTTGCTGTGATTGGAGCAGACACGCAGGAGGGGGCGTGGTCGAGTGGTAGAAGAGGAAGTACTCTCTGTGATGTTTATTTTTTACTTGAGTAAAAGTTAGCATCAATAATAAAGATACTCTGTTTGTCAAAAGTAAAAGGGCTGAATTCAAAATCTGACACGAGTAAAAGTAATTGAGATGTAATGGAGTAGAAGTATCAAAACATGTAAATGAGTATAAATGTAGCTACTTAGTTACTCTCTACTTGTGGGCGTGTTTGTGCATCAATGGTGTTCTGTGGACTTTGTTCATGTTCAGTTTATGAAGGAACAGCATGTGTCTGACACTCATTCTGTGGCATGAGATAAATGCATGATCATCTACCACCAGCTGCATGATCTATACAGTAATAATCTATCATCAACCCAATGCATGATCCCTACAGTAATAATCTATCATCAACCCAATGCATGATCTATACAGTAATAATCTATCATCAACCCAATGCATGATCTATACAATACTAATCTATCACCCATACAATAATAATCTATCACCACCTGAATGCATGATCCATACAGTAATAATCTATCAACCTACTAGGCTGCAGCAAGAAATTGAAAACCAGGTTTACAAACATAAGCCTCGAGGTGAATGACACTCTCATCACATCCAAACATGAAGTGAGTAAAATCCTCAACATATTCTTCACGACCATAACCTCAGATTTGGTTGAAAAACTACCCCCTCACTCTGGGTGCTATGGTGAAGAGTATGTTGACTCATTTTACGAAAAACAGGGTGTACGCAAAGATGATTTTAAACTCTCCCCTGTGAAAACAGAAGAGGTGTTTAAAAAATTGAGTGCTCTTCATCAACACAAAGCCACAGGCCTCGACAATATCCCCGCCAAATTTCTAAAAGACTCAGCCGCCTCCATTGCTCCAATCATTACCCACATAATAAACCTCTCCATCATACAGGGACGGGTCCCTAACGATTTAAAAAAAGCAAGGGTGACTGACCCCTCTGTACAAAAAAGGAAACAAATTAGACCCTGGCAACTACCGCCCTATTTCTATTCTTAGCTCCATCTCGAAAGTCATGGAAAAAATAGTCTATGAACAGGTCGATTAGTATCTTGCAGAGAAAAATCTAATCTACAAATTCCAATCTGGTTTCAGAACAAACCACTCCACTGACACATGCCTCCAGAAGGCCTTTGACACCGTTAATCACCCAATCATGATCAATAAGCTCAAAGCAATAGGTTTTGATGATACGTCAGTGTACTGGATGAGATCCTACCTGGAAGGGAGGGAGCAAGTGGTGGAAGTAAACGGCACCCAGTCCCCCCCCCTCCCTGTGACTTGTGGTGTTCCTCAAGGAAGTATACTAGGACCTTTACTGTTCCTGATTTATGTGAATGATATGTCATCAGCCTGCGACTGCAAGCTGTTCCTGTTCGCAGATGACTCGGCCCTGCTAGTCTCGGACAGGGACAGGCTGCAGGTTGAGAAAACTCTCACCTCTGAACTCAACAAGATCTGCATTTGGCCCTCTGACAACAAACTTTCATTACACCTGGGTAAAACTGAATCCATCCTCTTTGGGTCCAGTCCTAACCTTAGCAAGGCAGAGAGTTTCACGATCAAAGTGGGTGATGATGTCATCAAAAGAAAGGATGAAATCACCTACCTGGGCTCCATCTTGGAGGCAAACCTCTCTGGTAACAAAAACGCCGAAAAAGTGATCAAAAATGTCAACCAAACAACACGCTATTTGTGGAGGATTGATCGTCTAGTCAGTAAGAATACTCTGAAAATTCTTGCAGGGGCCCTCATTCAAGGTCATTATGATTATGCATGCACTTCATGGTATCACAACACCTCCAAGGCCTTAAAAACAAGGCTCCAAACATCCCAAAACAAACTTGTAAGGCTACTTCTTGGCCTCAATCACAAAACCCATCTAACCCCTGCTCATTTTGCTAGGATTGGATGGCTTAGGGTTGAGGACAGAGTACAGCAACTTGCTATGGGCCTGGTCTTCAAGATACACCACAACATTGGGATCCCCCTGTATTTGTCAAAATACTTACAAAATGTTAATGAAGTCCATGATCATAACACCAGAGGCAGCTCCACAAATCATGTTCAACCCAGATTTGGCTCAACTAAGGGAATGAACTCGTTCTCATGCTATTCATCAAAAATGTGGAATGCCCTACCAAAAGGAGTGAAGGAGTGTAAAACCCTACTCACTTTCAAAACTGCCCTAAAGATACACCTTCAGGAGGCTGCAATTCGAAAATGGCCCCTGTCTAAGTCTTAACCTACCCCACCCCCTACCCCCCCCCCCTTTCATTTTCCTCTTTTGTATATATATTTTTTCTCTCTTCATACCAGTAACCTGAAAGCTGATTGTATGACATTCTGTATATCTGTCTCATCATGATTTGTGTGCATGGGGGTTCTCATCTTAAACAAGCTGCGTGCTTAACTGAGTCTTCCAGTTTAGTAGACCTTGTATTGTGAATTTTGTACTTCCATGTACTGTGATTCTCATGTCTTACTTAATAAAAGTACATCAATCAATCAATCAACCCAATGCATGATCCATAAAGTAATAATCTATCATCAACCCAATGCATGATCCATACAGTAATAATCTATTATCACCTGAATGCATGATCAATACAAATGGTAAATGGTGCATTTATATAGCGCTTTTATCCAAAGCGCTTTACATAGATTGTGCATTACATTCACCCATTCACACACACATTCACACACACACACACACACACACACACACACACACACACACACACACACACACACACACACACACACACACACACACACACACACACACACACACACACTCACACACACATTCACACACACATTCACACACACATTCACACATTCACACACACACATTCATACACCGATGGCGTAGGAAACCATGCAAGGCACCAACCTGTTCATCAGGAGTAATTAGGGGTTCAGTGTCTTGCTCAAGGACACTTCAACACTAACTCTGGGGGAGCCCGGGATCCATCTTGGAACTCATGGTTCCCATCTGGACGCTCTACCGGCCACTCTACCCCTGGCCTGAGCCACTGCCGCCCCAATAATAATCTATTATCATCTGAATGCATGATCCATACAGTAATAATCTATCATCATAGTAATAATGTGTCATCATGCCTGAAGCTCATGAGTGAACTGAGGACATGTCTGTGCGGTAAAAGGCAACAATGTTACCATTCAGGTTTAGTTTGTTTCCTTAAAGATTAAATAACAGTCTGTCTGTCTGTCTGTCTGTCTGTCTGTCTGTCCGTGACTCTGTCTGTCTGTCTGTCTGTCTGTCTGTCTGTCTGTCTGTCTGTGACTCTGTCTGTCTGTCTGTCTGTCTGTGACTCTGTCTGTCTGTCTGTCCGTGACTCTGTCTGTCTGTCTGTCTGTCTGTCTGTGTCTGTCTGTGACTCTGTCTGTCTGTCTGTCTGTCTGTCCGTGACTCTGTCTGTCTGTCTGTCTGTCTGTCTGTGTCTGTCTGTGACTCTGTCTGTCTGTCTGTCTGTCTGTCTGTCTGTCTGTGTCTGTCTGTGACTCTGTCTGTCTGTCTGTCTGTCTGTCCGTGACTCTGTCTGTCTGTCTGTCTGTCTGTCTGTGTCTGTCTGTGACTCTGTCTGTCTGTCTGTCTGTCTGTCCGTGACTCTGTCTGTCTGTCTGTCTGTCTGTCTGTCTGTGACTCTGTCTGTCTGTCTGTCTGTCCGTGACTCTGTCTGTCTGTCTGTCTGTCTGTCTGTCTGTCTGTCTGTCCGTGACTCTGTCTGTCTCTCTAACATTTTGCTTGCTTATGGTTGTCCATTGAACATAATGATGACATCCACTCATTTCCTTAACTGTGGGTTGGTAGGTGACTAAAGAGTCCTATCCTGGAACCTCATGTTCTACTACCGGTAGAGTAGGCAGGTGAGTTCCTTTGTGGCATTGCTGCCGCCACGAACACACACACGCGCGCACGCAAAGAATTTAGGCCGGGCAATTACAGTAATATTTCCTGCTATGACCAGTGATGCGGAAGTCAGCAAGAAATGTCTGTCTGTCTGTCTGTATAACACACACACACACACACACACACACACACACACACACACACACACACACACACACACACACACACACACACACACACACACACACACACACACACACACACACACACACACACACACACACACACACACACACACACGAAGTTACTCCTTTGAAGTGCATTCTCTTCTAAAACAAGCAACTAGAGTATACCTAGTGCTAAGGTAAAAGTGCATTATATCAGCTACCTACTGTCTTAAACAGATGAGACAAATAGGAAGATCAAATGAGCAAGAGCTAAAACAAATAAGTGTTGAATAAGCAAGAACCACTAAGACAAGAGTTTGTACAACTAGTTAACAACAAGTAGGCCAGGCAGAGAGGAAGGGTAGTGTTTCCTGAAGAGGTGGGTTTTCAGCCTGCGGTGAAAGATGGGCAGTGACTCTGCTGTCCTGACATCAGTGGGGAGTTGTTTGTACATGTATGTAGTTTATGTTTGTACATGTATGTAGTTTGTTTGTACGTGTATGTAGTTTATGTTTGATGGAACTCCATTGATCGGGTCACAAGGATCAGCCATGTGTTTGAGCCCCTGTAGGGCTGTTAATGCGTCACTCTGCTGTCCCAATGCGTCACTCTGCTGTCCCAATGCGGCATTATTTGCAAACAGATCCTGTGTTGATCCAGTGATCCAGTTATCCTCAACATGTTTCATTTTAAGGCCCCCCAGAGTCGTTAAGGCCCCCCAGAGTCTAAATAGATCTGTATTTTATGGATAAAATGACTGTGATGCTGTATTAACTAGTTTAGCTGAGGACCCCCTGGAACCCCCAATAAGGACCCCTGGGGGTCCCCGGACCACACTTTGAGAACCACTGACTTAAAGGTATGTGTGTGTAGCTGCTCTGCACCGTAACCTTTGACCCCTGGCAGACAGTGGTATCTACACACGCACGCACGCACACACACACACGTTACAGAGTAACTTTTACACAAGATGGACCCTGGAGCCCATGAGCATGTTTCCTCCTCCTGAAACACCTCAGCTCAAAGTCTAAACGTCTGTCAGTTATAAGGACAAAGAAACACAATAAAGACTGAGTTAAGAGAGAGAGACACACACACACACACACACACACACACACACACACACACACACACACACACACACACACACACACACACACACACACACACACACACACACACACACACACACACACACGTAAAGTAACATTAAGTACATTTGCTCAAGTACTGTACTTAAGTACAATTTTGAGGTATTTTTTTATTTTATGCATCGCGATGCGACACATTGTGAGCTTGTAGATCTGCTATTTTCAAAAGATTTTCAGACATTTTATATATTTGAAAACTTGTCAAATGGGACATTCTGCATAATGAGTACTTTCTACTTTTGGTACTTGAATTCTGGACTTTTAACATAAAAATGTGTCTGCAACCCGAACATGGGTCCCGACAGCTGCTCTTCAGTGAGTCAACAGACTTTTACGTGTCTGTTGTAGTTATTTCATATGACTGTTACACCACCTAGTGGTAGAATAGCTTCATAACAGCCTATAAGGTTGTTGTAATAAACACACACAGATTCTTCTACACGTTCTTCTTATACATAATATTTATATTTTTGAATGGATTTGGTGATATCAATGCTTTTACTGTGAATGTTCTGTGAATTCTCCATCAAACTGGAATTCAAAATACTCATAAGCATTCTCATGCAAATAAAATAGAAAATATTTTATTACAGTCATGTTTCTGTGCGTTTTTCCACTTTCCAGCAAAGATAACAATTGACACGATTTGTCAGCAGCTTGTTTTGTAGGTTTACGAAAAGACTGTCTGATTCTATCAGTAAGAATGATCAAATAGAGCAGTGGTTCTCAACCTGTGGGTTGGGACTCGTGTCGTGACCCCAGAGGGGTCCCCACATGACTTTGGGGGAGTCCCCAGATTACAGTGAAGTGTCAATAGACTCTATGCACAACAGCCATATTGGAAAGAAATTGGGCCTCTTCCTTACTTCCTTCACAGGTGTTACCAATGCTACTAATGAAGGCTCTGTTCCATTCTGGTCAAACAGAGTCTGTGCTGACATTGTGCATGTTGGCTCACTGGAAACACTTGAGGGGGTTCCGAATGGCCCCTTACGGGTACCTCTGAGAGTGTACAAATGGAACCAAATGGACCCATTTGGTTCCATTTGTAAACTCTCAGAGTTATGGGGGTCCTAGAAATGAAAAGGTTTGAGAACCACTGTGCTTCACTAAATGGAACAGAGCCTAGTTAGTATCATTGGTAAGACCTGTGAAGGAAGTAAGGAAGAGGCCCAATTTTCATCCAATATGGTTGCTGTGCATAGATCCTATTTAAGGACTTTTTAATTTCATACCCCCCCCCCCCCCCCCAAAAAAAAAAGACCATTACTGCTTCAAACATAATCAACAAACTAGAATATAAAAACTGGTCAAACATTGGCCAAATTGTCAAATAATAGAAGAATGAAAGAAAAGAAAGAAAGATGTTTTTTTAAAATAGCTCATCCTGCTATTTATCAGTGGAACCGAGTCAAACTAAATGTAGCCTCGGGAATCCATGCATATTTATTTTTTTACCTTCTCTTCTGCAATAATATCCTCTCCCTCTTTGAGGTAGTTGTAAAGAAGCAGTAGAGTGGTGTTACCTGTGTTAAGTTATATTCCATCATGGATAACTTCAAGCAAAAACTCACACAGAGACAAGATGACCAGTTCTATGGCTACTTAACTACAGTGAAGCTGCAGCGCCTTCTTCCACAGGATGCAAACATGGCCAGGGCAGATTTCACGGCATTTCTTAACACAGCATCATCTCATATCACGTTGAGAAATCAAATGGTTCAACTTCTCAGAAGACACCTGGCTGTTCTCACTGCAACCTCCCTCTCTCTCTCTCTCTCTCTCTCTCTCTCCGGCACCTTGACCTTTAATGACACTGAGACTACTTTATATGTCTATGAATGAATCCTTGCTCTTTTAAAAGTATTTTTGTTGTGATGTGAATGTTATTAGTATAGTCTGATGGCTGCTCATCAAGGACACAGTGATGTTGTGATGTGAATGTTATTAGTATAGTCTGATGGCTGCTCATCAAGGACACAGTGATGTTGTGATGTGAATGTTATTAGTATAGTCTGATGGCTGATCATCAAGAACACAGTGATGTTGTGATGTGAATGTTATTAGTATAGTCTGATGGCTGCTCATCAAGGACACAGTGATGTTGTGATGTGAATGTTATTAGTATAGTCTGATGGCTGCTCATCAAGGACACAGTGGTGTTGTGATGTGAATGTTATTAGTATAGTCTGATGGCTGCTCATCAAGGACACAGTGATGTTGTGATGTGAATGTTATTAGTATAGTCTGATGGCTGATCATCAAGAACACAGTGATGTTGTGATGTGAATGTTATTAGTATAGTCTGATGGCTGATCATCAAGGACACAGTGATGTTGTGATGTGAATGTTATTAGTATAGTCTGATGGCTGATCATCAAGGACACAGTGATGTTGTGATGTGAATGTTATTAGTATAGTCTGATGGCTGCTCATCAAGAACACAGTGATGTTGTGATGTGAATGTTATTAGTATAGTCTGATGGCTGATCATCAAGGACACAGTGGTGTTGTGATGCACTTTGAGCAGCAGAACAACATCCATTCTGAGGCTGTGGTTCAACAAGGTACATTGTAGTGCTTTGTACCTTTTCAGCTTAGTGTCATTCATTCTCTCAAACTGTTTTGTATTACAGTTGATACAGTTACATGGTGTTCTAGTTCTAGTACAGGCCCAGAGGCAGATTTAGGTATCGGTGACATGGGCAGCTGGCCAGGGAGCCAACATGTGAGAGGCAGGACGAGATAAACAACAACAACAATAATAATAATAACTCTGAGTTCAGATCTCCACCAGCCTACGGTGGGTAGGTTGCCTACCCAGTGGAGCAACTTGCCTCGGCTGGTGCCGGCTGCAGCCTGGAATAATGACATGTTAAATACTAAGACATTCAGTGTGTTTAATGTTAAACACTAAGACATGTACCTCAGTGTGTTTAATGTTAAACACTAAGACATGTACCTCTGTGTGTTCCAGCTTTGGTCTTCTGCAAACACGTAGACACTTTCAAACAGACCGGGAAACATCTTCAACAGGTCAATAGCAGCAGCATCCTCAGCACTGTGAACAGAATATTTTTTTTATTTTAGTAATCACAGGCCATATGGTCCATCTTCTCCTTTTTTATGTAGTAAAGCAGGGGTTCTCAAAGTTTTTCATATCAAGGACCCCATCTGGAAAGTGTGGCATTTCCATCACATAAAGATAACAGTTTATATATTATATGTACTTGATGATGGCTAACATTGACCATGTGTGGCTTGTTTGGTTGTTTTCTTTGATTACTGTATGTGTATTTTACCTGTGATGATGAATACATGAAATGTATGTAAGGCTAACAGGAGTGGCTAAACTTTATGTTATCTTTAAATCCCATTCAACTTACTAGTGCACATGATGATTGCTTATGAAGCGCAGCAATCCAAATCCGTTGTCAGGGTAGCTCTTCTTGCCCTCCATCTTCTGAACCACATCAGGTGGCAACTGGAAAACCAAACAACTTAAAGATCAAACATACTCGGCCGGCTAGTGGACATAAAGACAGACGTGAACCCAAATGATGTTTTAGTCACCTTGTCTTTCCATGCGTTGAATAGTCCCTTCTCAGCGTACCGCTCTAATTGCCTGATCATTTTCTGGTCACCAGTTCTACAGTTCGCAATTTTCCTTTGTTTTCCTACCTTTATCAAGTACTCTACTCTCCTGGAAGAAACCGAACAAAATAATGCAGTAAAAACAAATGTATTTAAAACATATGTAGGTAGAAAACGACATTGTGGATCAAACAGGATGAGCTGGGGTTGTAAGCCAAGTAGAAATTAAATGTATATGTCAGTGGCTGTATTTAAAACCAAAAAACAACGACAACCCTGTATTTATTGTACCTTTTGTCTGACCAGAAGAAAGCATGATCCAAACATTCCTCCACTTTAGGTCTTGCCATTGGGTCTCCATTGATCATCCTCTCGATGAGATCCTTGGCAACCACATCCTGAACATGGTCCAGGTTGTACTTTCCATCCAAAATGTTGACTTCACATCTAGGGTTTTTGCCAAATGGATGATGTCCTCCAGACAGGATGTAATAGATCAACATCCCAGCCACCTTTAGAATGAATGTAAACATTTAGTGACAGTACTGCATGTGTTACTCATTGATTACATTGTTGTGATGCAGAATAAGAACAAACCTGGATGTCAGTGCTGCGTTTATACGGTACACGTTCATCATCATCCAAGGCCTCCTTTGCCTTCCAGCATCTTGTTCCTGCACTGCTTGTGAGAAACGTTGTTTGTCCTCTGAGCAACCGTCTGCTTATTCCAAAATCAGCCAGTCTTGCCCTACCTGTAATATCTGCAGGGCAAACAGGGTAGCCTAGGTATTATAATAAAATAACAAAATAAATTCAGTGAATGGTGCTTAAATCTCAGACTTTATCTGCTTGTTTAATTTGGATTCTGTAGCTTACCAATTAAGACATTCTGAGGCTTGATGTCCCGGTGGAGAATTGGAGGATTCTGAGAATGGAGTATCTTTAAACTATTAAGAACCTGCTTTGCAAGGTGCTTCTTCAGTTCAAAATCTGTATTTGTGATGTGTTCTTCCAGTGTGTATTCACATAACTGAAGAACAAGGTATCCAAAGTGCTCATCTTCTACAAAGCCCAGATATCGTACAATCGAAGGATCATCAAGCTCTGGAAGACTCAAAAAGTTTTCCTCGTTCTTCAGCACCTCATAGTTGGATTTAGACATTCTCTTCACTGCCACTTCAGTGCCATCATCTCTTAACCCCAAGAACACCTCAGTTCCATCACTTCCCTTTGCTAAGCGGATATCATTGACAAACTCAAAACTTCCAACTTTGACAACTTTGTCAGCGTACGCAAGCTTCTCTAACTGTAGTCTCCACCTTTCACTGACTGGACGCCATTTCCGTCGTAGGGTTGGTGATGGATCCATGTCTTTACTTCAGAACAGCTATGGAGACAAAATAAATTAAGTTCAATAGATAGAATTTTTTATAAATCATTTTTACAAAATCACATACAGCAGTTAAGGGTATAGAAATGGTTCCTACACAATTTTAACAATGAATTTCCAAAACTTTTCCAAAATATTTAACCTGATTTCCAGGCCTATATAATTCGACCATGCAATCAACCAGGTACGTTTTGTCAGCAGGTCCGGTGCATCACAGGAGCAGGACATATAATAATATAATAATATAGGTCCGGTGTATCACAGGAACAGGACATATAATAATATAATATTAATATTAATATTCCTATGTTTCACCCGTTTCAATTGAAACGGGGCCCCAACCTCAGGGGGCCCCCACAAAAAATAAAATAAATAAATAAAATAAAGCTTTTTTTTTTTTTTTTTGACTCGCATCCCAGTCCGGGGCCCGCCTCCGGCTGGCCGACGTCCAATAATTTCATGCAAGAAGAGGATGTAGATCTGATTGAATCAGGGCTCAGCTCAAGTGAATCATGTGAGTGAGTTGTTTTAGCTGTCTGTCCATGGTGGAAGTGCAGATAGCCTAATTAATTTAGTTCGAAAATGCATCATTATGGATTGTGGAAGCAAATCAACTTCAGTCCACAAATTATTTTTTAATTTTTTAATAATAATATTTTTTTGGGGGGGCCCCCATATGAGCTCTTGAAACGGGCCCCCAGATCATTAAGGCCGCCCCTGATCACAGGAGCAGGACATATAATAATATAGGTCCGGTGTATCACAGGAACAGGACATATAATAATATAATAATATAGGTCCGGTGTATCACAGGAGTAGAACATACAATAATATAGCAGGACAGTGGCCAACAGAGGTAAGAAGAAGGCGCTGGAGCAACACATTTTCATCAGGACCTGATGAAGATGTAATTCACATCGAAACGTTGTCCTCTTTTGTACTCTGCACCTTGATAAGAATAAAGGCAGTTAAATACATCAGAGTTGCTCCAGTGCCTCCTTCTTACCTCTATAGAATGGTAGGCCGATACCTTTGTGTCTAAACATGCAGTAGACTGAGAGAATTCCATTCCAAATGTCATGCCACTAAACCACCTATCCTAGGCCTAGGGCACTAAACCACCTATCCTAGGCCTAGGGCACTAAACCACCTATCCTAGGCCTAGGGCACTAAACCACCTATCCTAGGCCTAGGGCACTAAACCACCTATCCTAGGCCTAGGGCACTAAACCACCTATCCTAGGCCTAGGACACTAAACCACCTATCCTAGGCCTAGGGCACTAAACCACCTATCCTAGGCCTAGGGCACTAAACCACCTATCCTAGGCCTAGGGCACTAAACCACCTATCCTAGGCCTAGGGCACTAAACCACCTATCCTAGGCCTAGGGCACTAAACCACCTATCCTAGGCCTAGGGCACTAAACCACCTATCCTAGGCCTAGGGCACTAAACCACCTATCCTAGGCCTAGGGCACTAAACCACCTATCCTAGGCCTAGGACACTAAACCACCTATCCTAGGCCTAGGGCACAAAACCACCTATCCTAGGCCTAGGGCACTAAACCACCTATCCTAGGCCTAGGGCACTAAACCCAATAATTAATTCCTAAGACTTGGAGTCAGATATTATCCTCTAGTTTCATATCCATTTGAAAGTTCTGCCAGAAAATGTGTGTTTAGTAAAATATCTACACTTTTCCACGAGCTGCACACGGACGACTTTCTGTCCGGGCGAGGGACCCAGAATGAGTGCAGGACTGAATATATCTAAATATCCTCTGGGAAGCACGAAGGTATGGGACACACAATTGGCAGGTGGTGTGATTCATAACCTCGCACCAATCACAACAAATTGTGTGCCCCATACGTTTGTGCTTCCCAAACATAGACTGTTTCCAAAGGAGGTTTTCATATGTTCAGTCCAGCAGTCATTTCAGGTCCGGCCTCTTCGCTGGCAGATAATGTTGTCCGTGTGAAGCTTGTGGAAAAGTGTAGATATTTTACTAAACACACGTTTTCTGGCAGAACTTTCAAATGGATATGAAACTAGAGGATAATATCGGACTCCAAGTCTTAGGAATTAATTATGGGGTTTACACATGCAGTGCGGTGAAGATTTATGCCGCAGAGATCATTCTGCTAACCAGGCGGGGATAGGACCGATCATATGGCTGTGTATTTGGAATACATGAAATGTATGTAAGATCACGGACATTCTAGGGCTAGAATGTTCCTGATTCAGTGAGAGGGAATGAACTGCCAGTTCATTGACTGACGACGCAACGCAGGAAACAGTACTGGACGGACTGGTGAACAAATCTTTTTAGTGAACTGTACAGAATGATTCCGTACACTGTAAAGAAGGATAATTACCATCATTATTTGTTGTGTCACCTGATTGATTCGTACTCGAGTGAGTGCCCCACGTGACAAAAAGAAAGCAGATCTACAAGCTTACAACGCACCCGCTGTAGCACGTTGTGAGCTGGTAGGAATGCTGGTTGCAACAATGCCTTCCAAGTAGCAACACGATGATGAAATACCAATTAATAAAAATGTCATCAGGTCTAGTACTAGTAACACAAGTTACACGTTGGCAGCAAGATTGTTGTGTAGAAAAGTCAGCCACTGGAAACAGAAACAGGGTCCAAAACCTCTTTTTATGGCCATGCTTGAACCTACTGGCATTGTGACATGTTAAGAGCTTGTAGATTTGCTATTTTCAAAAGGTTTTGACAAATGGAAATCTCTTATGGATGTACCTGGCAGCAAATATGATCAGATT
This sequence comes from Gymnoscopelus braueri, assembly GCF_963280865.1. Classification (NCBI taxonomy): domain Eukaryota; kingdom Metazoa; phylum Chordata; class Actinopteri; order Myctophiformes; family Myctophidae; genus Gymnoscopelus; species Gymnoscopelus braueri. The sequence goes on from NC_137622.1 coordinate 45,579,777, forward strand.
AGAGTCCATGGCTAAATAATACATATCAATATGGGGTCCTTGACATGAATCAGTGCATTAAAGTTAAACCACTGATTAAATGAACAAACTCACCCGGTTTCCTTCAGCAGCCAGTAGATCAACTTCAAACAACAATTCTGCTGAGAAAACAGCTCCAACAGCCAGGAAGTGAAACTCATAGAACTAAGTGGTGAAAACAGACTTTATTAACAGTGGATGAAACACGAGCTCTGCTTTAGTTTACATGAAGCCATGAAGTTATTCTTCCTCGTGAACTTCCTTCCTTTTCCTTCTTCTTTTGCTTTCTGGCAGGTACAGGTATGTACACTGAGAAGTGACGCTGCCCTCCACAGGGAAGGGGTTTAGTGTTTTATCTTATTGCTACATTTTATAGCTACATTATATATATATATATATATATATATATATATATATATATATATATATATATATATATATATATACATTATAGCTATTATATGTATTATATACATTATAGCTACATTATATACATTCTACATTTTATAGCTATATTATATATATTATATACATTATAGCTACATTATATACATTCTACATTTTATAGCTATATTATATATATTATATACATTATAGCGTCCATGAGCAAGGCATTGCACCTCGCTGTCATTGTCCATTCACTTTGAAGTTGCTCTGTGTCATAAAAAGAAAAGCAGTTTATAATGATCCAACTTGCTGAGCCACCTCACAACACGGTGGCGCCATCTTGTGAGGTCGGGCTCGGGACTCGAACCCGCGACGCGCTGTCAGGCTACATTGAGCCTAGGTGCCCGGACCGCTGCGCCAGCCGTCCGGGCCAGCCACTTCCTTTTAATGGTGTCACTATTTTGCTAAAGTTTCTTGTTTTTTTACTTTATCTTTCATTTGATTTTTAATTTTACATTTAGATTGTTTAGGTTGTTTAAGGGATATTGTTCTATTGGCTGGAAATGTTCTGTTTCTTCAAATTAATGTTCCAGCTGGGGGAGAAGGGTCTGGTGGAGGGTGGTGGCAAGGCCAGGCCTGTACTGGTACTGTACTGGTACTGTACTGTACTGTACTGGTGCCGGTACCATAGCTGGGCGGGAAGGGGAACTGCAGGGGGTTGGCCTGGTGGATGCAGGGGTTGCTCAAACCTCCGGCCGCGGCGGCCATGTTGGGCGGCAGGTTGAGGCCCTGAGCCTGCATGACCTTTCTCCTCTGATGCTGCAGATCCCTGTCCCTCTGCTGTCTGCTGTCTGCTCCCTCTACTCCCTCTGCTGTCTGCTGTCTGCTCCCTCTACTCCCTCTGCTGTCTGCTCCCTCTCCTCCCTCTGCTCCCTCTGTTCCCTCTCCTCCCTCTGCTCCCTCTGTTCCCTCTCCTCCCTCTGCTCCCTCTGTTCCCTCTCCTCCCTCTGCTCCCTCTGTTCCCTCTCCTCCCTCTGCTCCCTCTGTTCCCTCTCCTCCCTCTGCTCCCTCTGCTCCCTCTCCTCCCTCTGCTGCTGAGGATCTGTGCAATCCACGTCCATCAGGTGGTTGGTCTCCATGTATTCATAAAGAACCAGAGGTGTCACCATAGTGTCCTACTAACTTCTCTCACCCCCCCATCCATTCACCCCCCCCATATCATTCTTCCCCTTCCCCTCCGACACAACCACTATTGCCAGATTCCACGAGAGAAATAAGCAACCAAAACAAGCCCAAAAGAAGCGACTAGAGGCCACACATGGCATGAGCACTTTAAATCTATATGATCTACAAGCTCACAACGTGCCAAACTTGTAGATCTGCTATTTTCTAAAAAAAAATATCTTGGAAGAAAACAAAACAAAAAGTGGAATAAACATTTTAACAACACAAATCTTGGTGTCTGGCACAACATGTTTTCAGGTGGGGATACGTGGACAATGACAAATTAATCTGAGGGTCCTTCACATGAAGATGTTTGAGGACCACTGGTTTAAACAACTTTTAGGAAACCCAATAAACAGCAACCCGCAACCACCATTAGCTACATGCAACTTTACGTACACTGAAAACACTGAACACAACCCTGTGTGACCATCCATTTCATGAAGAGGACGAGTCAAAGTTATGGAAACAATGTCACAGGTTTTGTTCTACCCCTGATAGAAGAGTAGGAACAGTGTTACTGTACATGAGAAAATATTCATCAGAAAAGTCCACGTTGTGCTAACTCCGCCTATAATAAGGCCTTATATAAAAGGCTGCTGATTCACAACAGAACTAAATATTGGCATCCTGGTTGCTTTGGGATGAAGGGACAGTATCTTTAGACCATCTGTATAAGTATGATGTAAAAACAACCAGTAGGTAGAAAATGAGAAAATGAGTTTGACTTGGAACCCACTCTTTGAGGGTAGGCGTTTCTTTGTGCAGTGGTGAGTCACTTCACTTCATGGATGAATTTCATGCAGTAAAAGTAAAACTTGTGACCATCCATTTCATGAAGGACATTTTAAAGATATGAAAAAACAATGTCACATTTTGTTCTACCCCTGATAGAAGAGTAGGACCAAAACTACGAGTGAATAAATATTGCTTAGAAAAGTCAACTTTTTGCTACCTCTGCCTATAAGGCCTTAAATAAAAGGCTGCTGATTCACAACAGAACCAAATATTGGCATTCTGATTGTTTTGGGATGTAGGGACACTACCTGTAGACCTATAGACCTATAGATGTAGGGACAATGGGCCTCATGCAGCAACCGTTCTTAAGAGGAAATTTCTTCAATTCTACAGTTGTATAATATATAGGATATAAATTACAATAATATTTTTTTCATATCTTTAGAGCAGTGGTCCTCAAAGTGTGGTCTGGGGACCCCCAGGGGTCCTTGAGAGTTCCAGGGAGCTTGTAGATTGGCTATTTTCGAAACATTTTGATAAATCTTGAAAAAAATCCCTGGCAGAAAATATTTTCAGATGGGGGTCTGCAGCCAAATGCAGGTCAATTTGAGGGTCCTTGACATGAAAATGTTTGAGAACAACTGCTTTAGAGTAGCCTGGCTCCACCCCCTGAATCGTTTGCCTCACATTCAGGGTCTGGTGACGCTGTTGAAGGCGGGTGTTTCTCGGTTGAAAATCTGTACGACGAATCGGGATCGGGATAATCCAGTATGAACCAATTGCCAAAGAGTCCCACTTGCAGCCCATCTCAGAAATGGGCTTTCAGACTGAATAATGGAGTGAAACGAAATGAAAATTCAGGCTGAGTGTCAGGCTAGCTTTAGAGTTTAACGGGACTGAAATTACAATCTAACCCAAACGGACCCGGTTGAGTTGAAGCCCAAGCCCCATACCCACCCCATATTTCTTTCAGAGGTCACTTCACTTCCATGCAGAAGTTTCATGACTTTTGCAGTAAAAGTAAAACTTGTGACGATCCATTTCATGAAGAGGACATCTTAAAGATATGAAAAAACAATCACATTTTGTTCTACCCCGGGTAGGGGTGTCTCAGAAACTAAGGCTATTTTTGAGAGTTTGTTCCTGCACTATATAGGAGGTTATTATTATTTATTATAGGAAACTGAGCCCAGATAGGAGGAAACGGGGGAAAAGAAGATCATTTGGGAAGCACTTTATTTTATGGTACCAAATAAGACAAACTCTTTAACAGTGAACATCAACATAACCTTGTTAAACAGCTTTTACTGAAGAACTGCACAAAATAGAGATTAAAAACGTACCGAAAATAAAGTGCAACCAGGACATGTGTGTGCAGCGCCGCCGGGTGCCTAAATGAAAGTATGGAATATTATATTAATACCTTTTAATTTGTTTCTTTGTGCGTTTTCAGTTCATCTGTTTCTAAAAGAAAGGATGGGAGCAGGTTGTGGGTCATTAAATGCATTTTACTTACAAATACAATAATGGGCACTTTGTCAAAACTCAAAACATACAAACCAGCAACCAGGTGACAAACTAAACAGTTATGAATATTTGATTTGATTAGATTGGCATCCATGAGTGAAAAAGACAAAAAAGAAAACGTTTAAAATCGTCCTTTCAAGAGTTTCTGTTAGTTTGTCCAAGTGAACCAATGTATGAATACCATAGCAACCATGTTTGTTTACACCCACCATGTATAGAATCTTATATAGCAACCATGTTTACACTGATGTATGGATGCCATAGCAACCATGTTTACACTGATGTATGGATGCCATAGCAACCATGTTTGTTTACACCCACCATGTATAGAAGCGTAATAGTAAAGATGTTTACACCATCAGCCAGATGAGATCTGCTTACATGTACAGTATATAATATATGTATGTATGTACAGTATGTACAGTACAATACAGTAGGCCTCCAGGGAGAGAGACTGGGTTAAGTGCAGATGGAGAACAATAGCACAGTGGTTCTTAAAGTGTGGTGAGTTGTAAATGGAGCCTTAAAGGTCCGTAACTCTGACAGTGTACACATGGAACCAAATGGACCCATAAGGGTCCATTTGGTTCCATGTGTACACTGTCAAGAGGGAGGTCTTGAAATGTAAAACATTTAGAGAACCACTGCAACAGCATAATTCATGAATACACTGATGACAAGCAGAGTGACATGATGACATCATAACTAACACACATGAGCCGTTTGTCCAATGAGAGAATAGTTTCATAGAGGGAGGGGCTTCATAGAGGAGGGAGGGGCTTCATAGAGGAGGGAGGGGCTTTTCTTGGTCACACAGAAATGGACGCTGTTCATTTGTCAAATCAAATCCATCATCCATCATCCATCATCCTCATCCATCCATCCAAAGCACTGACGGCACAAACAGATACAAAACTATCTTCTTCTTCTTCTGCTGCTCCAGAGCCTTGATCCATGTTCTCCCCCAACTCTTCTTCTATCATAGAAAACATTAAGTGGGATTTATTTGGACCCCTGGCACGAGTTCTATGTGGTCTGGTACTGTGTGTGTGTGTGTGTGTGTGTGTGTGTGTGTGTGTGTGTGTGTGTGTGTGTGTGTGTGTGTGTGACAACAGCGTTGTCCTGTGTGGTACTGTGTGTGTGTGTGTGTGTGTGTGTGTGTGTGTGTGTGTGTGTGTGTGTGTGTGTGTGTGTGTGTGTGTTGTGTGTAACAACAGCGTTGTCCTGTGTGGTACTGTGTGTGTGTGTGTGTGTGTGTGTGTGTGTGTGTGTGTGTGTGTGTGTGTGTGTGTGTGTGTGTGTGTCAACAGCGTTGCCCTGTGTGGTACTGTGTGTGTGTTGTGTGTAACAACAGCGTTGTGCTGTGTGTGTGTGTGTGTGTGTGTGTGTAACAACAGCATTGTCCTGTGTGGTACTGTGTGTGTGTTGTGTACAGTGTGTAACAACAGCGTTGTGCTGTGTGTGTACAGTGTGTAACAACAGCGTTGTGGGTGTGTGTGTGGGTGTGTGTGAGTGTGTGTGTGTGTGTAACAACAGCGTTGTGTGTGTTCATGGCAGGTTTCATGTCAGAGGAAGTTTGTTCCTCCGTCGTTTTAGTGCAACTTCAGCTCAACTCTGTTGTAGCACTGAGACTAGTACTGTACTACAACTGTACTATACTGTACAATACTGTAGTACTGTACAGTACTATACTGTATGTACTATAGTACTGTATCTCATCATTCATAGGACTCACTCATATCATCACAAACTGGCCGTTTATAAAGCCTCTCACATGACCTTCAGTAGGAACTCATATGTAGGTCATAATTATCTATTTCATATCGTTAGCCTCATAGCTTATTGTTAGGGTTTTCAGGAAAGAAAAGAAAAACCACCATCTGCCTAAATGTAAGTCCTCCGTCTCCACTTAGACAACCATGAGATAAATAACTCATTTTGCCTTTATTTATGTGTCTAACTGTACTCTCCTATCAGTGCATTATTGCCTTGTCCTCAGCCTATCACAATGCTTGTTACATTCTATCATATCTGTCCTACTAGTCATTTTAACTTAAAATGACAAGATATGATTTTGGAATCATAACAAGCGTTCTGATAGGCTGAGGACGGCAGGATGAATCAGCAGTGCTGATTAGGAGATTATAGGAGAGTTAGGGTGTGTTTGGATATGAACTCATTAGGGGTGTGCCGATACACTAATTTCACCAAACGATACGATATTTGGCTCACAACTTCGATACGATTTCGATACGATACGCACTTTTTTATTATGAAAATATATGGGGGAGAAAAAATGCAAACAAATAATTATGTTTTTGCATCATTCAGACGCAAACTTGTAGCTTTTCAGCTACAATAGCCGTTTTGAATCCAAATAGGGCAATAGTGTGACACCTGACCCGAAAAAAACCAACATGTTGTCACCCTTTTCACCTCGGGGCTGTTTGCATGCCTGATTATTATTATTGTAAAAAAAAAAATATATATTTTTTTTTTCAAAACGATATTTTTTTCCCCCAAAACGATACATATCGTCACGAAAACGTATCCCCCTAGAACTCATGTATTAGTTTGTATTAGCCAGGGCGCTCAGTGCTATATATCTGAACCCTTAGACAGACATCACAATGTGGCCCAAAAAAAATGTCTTGGGGGATTCTGCTAACGAGGCTAACGATATGCAGCTCACAGGCAGGTCACATGACTCTGAGCAGCAGGTCACATGACTCTGAGCAGCAGGTCACATGACTCTGAGCGGCAGGTCACATGACTTTGAGCAGCAGCTCATAGGTAGCGTTAATGATGCCCCAGCTGAGCAGCGAGCGGTGCCAGTTGAGGTGGGCTCCTCTGAACAGCCGGGCCACGCTGCCCCCCCGCTCCCTCCACACCGTGCCCAGCACCTCCCCGCAGGGCCGGAAGGCCCCGCCCACCTGGGCCTGGGCCCTGGACTTGGCCACGTTGAGCGGGTAGAACATGATGCCCAGGAAGGCCCCCAGGACCCCCCCGCACACAAAGTCCGCCGCCAGGTGCCCCGCCGGGCCCCGGGCCGGGGGAAGCCGCTCCTTCAGGGGCCCCCGCAGGCCGAAGAACAGCACGTTGCTGGGCCCGTTGCGCAGCAGCACGGGCACCAGGCCGCGGTACAGCTCGGCGGGGCCGTGCTGTACCAGCAGCGTCCTGAAGGTGTGGGCCGTGTTGGTGAAGCGGGCGTGGTGCCGGTGGTCCTGAAGGAGGGTCTGCACGCGCTCGAACGGCGTCAGCGCCGCCTCGGCCGTGCCGGCGGCCGCCGCGGCGAAGCTGCGCGTGGCCGGCTCCGGCACGGCCACGCCGCTGCCCGCCGCCGCCTCCAGCAGGACGCGGGAGAAGTCCTCGTACAGGCCGAACATGATGGCCACCGTGGTGCTCTTCTGGAGCAGCGGGGGCAGCAGGCCGCGGTACAGCGTCCGCGCGCCGTCCCGCCGCAGCTGCAGCACCGCCTCGCGGGCCGTCACGCCGTGCAGCTGCTGGCGGAACAGGACCTTCTGGACGGGGAAGGTCACCACGATGTTGGTGAAGGCCGCCACGGAGCCGCACGCGTAGTGCTTGGCCCGGGGGCCCAGCCAGGGGCCCAGGGCCCCGCCCCCGGCCCCGCCCCCGGCCCCGCCCTGCTGCTGCTGCTGGGGGCCCGGTTGGGGTTCCACGGTGCTCCTCACGGCCATGGAGACGCTCTCTGCTCCCTCACAGCGGCATCGGGGGGCTCTGTGGAGGGCAAAGGTCACGTGTTAGTGCTCTGTGGAGGTCGAGAGGTCAGATGTTTGGCTTTTTATAGAATCAAATCTCACTGTCCAATGACATCACTCATCTATGACATCACTCATCTATGACATCACTCATCTATGACATAATCCACTCTGTCTCTATCAAAATCTGGGTAAAATCTGAGTCTCATTGACTTTAATAGTTTAAAAGTATAAAACATTTGTGGAAAACAATCAGCGGAGGTACATTTGTGGTCCACACACACACACACACACACACACACACACACACACACACACACACACACACACACACACACACACACACACACACACACACACACACACACACACACACACACACACACACACACACACACACACACACACACACACACACACACACACACACACAGTATAGTAAGGATCCCTCACATAATGTGATCTAATTCTCTTAGACTCTAGCAGTCCCCAAGCTCTGAGCTGGAAACTAAACACATAAGCTGAATTCCAAAACCCAAAATCACAGCCACTGGCTCACTCCCACTGGCTCACTCCCACTCGCTCACTCCCACTCGCTCACTCCCACTCGCTCACTCCCACTGGCTCACTCCCACTGGCTCACTCCCACTCGCTCACTCCCACTGGCTCACTCCCACTGGCTCACTCCCACTCGCTCACTCCCACTGGCTCACTCCCACTGGCTCACTCCCACTCGCTCACTCCCACTCGCTCACTCCCACTCGCTCACTCCCACTGGCTCACTCCCACTGGCTCACTCCCACTCGCTCACTCCCACTGGCTCACTCCCACTCGCTCACTCCCACTGGCTCACTCCCACTGGCTCACTCCCACTCGCTCACTCCCACTGGCTCACTCCCACTCGCTCACTCCCACTGGCTCACTCCCACTCGCTCACTCCCACTGGCTCACTCCCACTCGCTCACTCCCACTGGCTCACTCCCACTCGCTCACTCCCACTGGCTCACTCCCACTCGCTCACTCCAGATTGACCCGGAAATAGTCTGGGCCCAATTGTTCATTTGCTTTTTGGAGGAGGCGAGTGGAGGAGACGAGTGGGCTCTCCGAGTGCACATGGAGCGAGTGTACATGAAGTGTAGGCTCGACCACTCTCCACATGTCCTCGTGGAAGACTTCCTCATCACGTGTACACGTTGTTTTCATTCTCCTGTGACTATACATGGTCCTCCTCCACTAGTGGCCACACACACACACACACACACACACACACACACACACACACACACACACACACACACACACACACACACACACACACACACACACACACACACACACACACACACACACACACACACACACAGCTTGAAACCATGCCGAAAACAGCGGCCGGTCAGACCTGGTGACAGATATTAAGGAACCCTATACGTAACTAACTATACTGTTAAATCCAGGACCCACTGTGCTATTGTTCTCCATCTGAACTTAACCCAGTCTCTCTCCCTGGAGGCCTACTGTATTGTACTGTACATACATACATATATTATATACTGTACATGTAAGCAGATCTCATCTGGCTGATGGTGTAAACATCTTTGCTATTAAATGTTGTCATTTTTTAATACATATTTGAAGCTTTTCAGAAAACTTTTTTGAATCTGCCTCAGGTCAAAAAACAACACACATATATTAACACACACATTTCAGCAACACATGTATTAACACACACATTTCAACACACCAGAGCTGGTGAACAACAGGATTAGATGACATATTATTATTTTATATTTATATATATTTATATATATATATTTATATATATTTGATTATATATTAGATGACATATTAATGCTGTCAAACAGTGTCAGAATGTAAGATGACATATTAACCCTTTAAGACCGGGAACGCATCCGAGTCATTTTACATTTCTTTGGCTATTCAAAAAATAGCAGATCTACAAGCTCATAGCACGGCACTATGAGCTGGTAGATCTGTTATTTTTTTTTTAAATCTTGAAAATGTGTGCAAAATCTTTGAATATAATATATATATATATACATATATTTTTTTTAAAGTGAACATTTTTACCTCAAATCTTTGCTTCTGGGAATGTCTTCTACAAACCTCTTCTAAATACTAACAGTTTTTTGAAAATAACTTATGTTGCTATAATATCAATGGAACCTTTTTCATGTCAAGGACCCCCTTCTCTAAATATGTAGTTCTAGGGACCCCCAGAAGCAAAGATTTGACTTACAAATGTTGGCTTTTAAAAACATACTGTATATTCAAAGATGAGCACAACATTTTCACAATGTTTCTAAAATAGCACATATACAGCATTTGTCTCATTTTAGATGTCTTTGGCTATTCAAAAATAGCAGATATACAAGCTCATAGAGTGCCACGCTATGAGCTTGTATATCTGCTATTTTTGAATAGCCAAGGACATCTAAAATGACACATATTAATGGGTTAAAGCTGTCAAACAGTGTAAGTACTGTATGTACAGTAAGAGCCATACTTTACACTAAAGATCACAACGTTGACACTTTGAACTGTGACCCAGCCTGAGCCAACAGACAGACAGTACTAACAGATCACTGATAATGGTTATTATATAACTCTATAATAAATACTAACAGATCACTGATAATGGTTATTATATAACTCTATAATAAATACTAACAGATCACTGATAATGCTTATTATATAACTTCTGCTCTTCATTATTATATAATATATAATATTATTATATAATATATAATAGAGTCATTAGTTGCAAATCAACTTGTTGTCTCTCAACACACTTTACATACTGTATAGAGCAGCATGAATGTGACACACCCACACTGTAAGAGTTATGCTTAGTAATAATAATAATAATAATGTTATGTCTTGTAGCTACAATGATAAGAGTTTTGATGAATATAATAATAATAATAATAATAATAGTTATGTCTTTGAGATACAATGATATGAGTTTTGATTAATAATAATAATATTATGTCTTGTAGAGACAATAAGACAAGTAAACAGTGATGATTACCTCCATGCTTAAAGCTATAAATGGTAAATAAAATGTAAAGGGTAATGTTCACCCTTTCTCTCTCTCTCTCTCACACACACACACACACACACACACACACACACACACAATGGACCCAAATGGAAAGTTGGAAACAAGCCATAGGCTTTCTTGAGTTTAAAATCCTCTTAGCAGACCTTGTATTGAACTGTACTTTAATGTGCTTTTTCTGCAAACTGCTATGCAAGTATTCAGTCACACACACACACACACACACACACACACACACACACACACAGCAGAAGGAGCAGTTAGGTGTTCAGTGTCTTGCTCAAGGACACTAAACCCAGGAAGAATGCAGGGATGGAACCCAGAAGTGACCCTCTGCACCTCCTGAGCCTTGGCCTCCCACATGTATCAACTAAACTAACTAACTAACTAAATTGACCCTTTACCGTCTCAACTATCATACAAACAGCATTTTAATCTCCCTCCATAATGTTACAGATCTGCATAATTCATAATACAAAGCCTCAAACACAGTCCTGCTGTCTCTGACCTGGGTTCAACATGCTAAGAATGATAATTAATAATAATGTGTTTGATTTGTTTTGCACTTTTCATTCATAAGGAATCTCAGAGCTACAGAGTCAATCATATAGTGTCAACACTAAAGGACATAAACTACAATATTTACACCTTTCTAAATAGAAAGGTATTTATGCCTGTCTACTACTCACAATGTCATGATAATAACACATTAACAACATATTAATAACAACATAATCAATAACTGACCAGAAGCTCTTGGTGGCAGCAGGCTAGCAGCTAGCAGGTGTTTTTCATGCTCAATGATGAACAGTTTAAAATAAATGACATTCATCTGTGAGGCTAACGTTAGCCTGCTAGCTCACTTTACTTCACCTCAACCTCCTCTGCTTTGAACAACAAACACTGAACATTTACACTTTAACACTGATGAGGAGGTGCAGCTAGCAGGCTCTGAGCTAACATGCTAGCATTCTAACACTGACAGACCAGCAGCTACATGCTAGTATGCTAACATGCTAACATGCTAACATTCTAACTGACAGCTACACTAACAGACCAGCAGCTACATGTTAGCATGCTAACATGCTAACATTCTAACCAACAGCTACAGTAATAGACCAGCAGCTACATGCTATCATGTTAGCATGCTAACATGTATAGTCTGCATTCTAACTGTCAGCTACTCTAATAGACCAGCAGCTACATGCTAGCATGTTAGCATGCTAACATGCTAGCATTCTGACAGCTATAGTGCTGCGTACCAGCAGCTGAGCTACATACATGTTAGCCGGCAGCTACATGCTAAACCCATAGACTTAGACCCAGCAGACCTACAGCTATGTTAGCATGTTAGCATCAGAGTCCCAACAGGTGACAGCTGTCATGTATGTATGTATGTATGTATGTTGGTGTGAATGCTAACATGCTAACACAGCTGCTATGTGTCATGTATGTGTGTGTGTTAGTGACTGTACCTGCTGCTGTAGCTTCAGTGTGTGTGTGTTGTCTCCAGGTCTCCACACCATTCATTAATTAACACATTCATTAATAATCATGAATAACTTAATGTTTGACACAGAGTGACATCAGGAGGACTGGAGGTCGCGACGTCTGACGGCGGCGGCGCTTCCTTGATGTTTAGGACGCAGGCAGGTTCTAACCAGCCTGAAGGATCCGACACCGTGTCAGGGTTCCTGTTCCGGTTCAGAGCGGAAATGACTTTGCCTCATCACCACGTCATCAGGTGGCCGGAACCAGTGACCGGAACCAGTGGTGCCGTGCACCTCCAAAATGATTCCCTCTTGTTTAAAACTTGTTTAGTTTTGGTATAATCGTTTGGTTTCTTTTGGTATAATAATGGTTTGGTATGTTTATCTTTTATTATGACTCGTAGTGAGACTAAACTGATTGATTCGCATTATGTGGGGAACAAAAACAATGTGACACCAACCGGAACCAACCTCCAGAACCACGGTTATTTTGTTTATTTTTTTTCAAAACCGGATCTCAGGTTTAGAACGAATGCCAGGCTTTCCTCCGAGGTGACGCGAGGTTAGGTTAAAACAAACCACCTTGTCCAAGTGCGTAGCGACACCTACTGGACCGGAGAAGGAGGGGGAGGGCAGGCCAGGGGGCACAGACCCCAGACAAACTAATCACCAAAATACAAAGTCCAGTTATTTTTTATTTCATGTTTTTTTCATTTTTTTTTTTTTTCATTGTGGTTAAAGTGAATTACATTAATTGTTTTTTTGTTTTGTTTTTATACTTTGAACTATTTCCCCTCCCTAGTTATTTATGCAAATGTTTTGTCTCAGTAACACTTTTGTTTAAACTGTAAAGTGCATTAACAGCCATAGTATGCATGTTGTCAGCATACAGTAATATCCTACTATATAATTGGAGTAACCTCTGTCTGTCCGTCCGTCTTGGTGTCCGTCTTGGGTCGACCGGGTATGGGCTAGTTATTATAAATTAAAACAGAATCATGAATATTATCACACATAAAGGAAGTTGGGATGCAGAAGCAGGTTTATGATGGATTTGTAGATAAAGCCAGACATCAAAAGGTCATAAAGTCAATGCGTAGTTTATTATTCCCAAACAACATATTTCTTTGTATATCAATGACACTACAGTAGGTTGGATTATGAAAAGTGAATGCCTGTGTAAAAAAACAACAACCATCTTCCCATGAATATGAAATGTTGAAATGGTGAAGGACACACAGATTGTTAATGTCAGTGCACACCTCTAGATGGCGCTACATGTTCACACAGACAGCTGACCTCACCAGGACAATGACAAACTTAACCCTTTGATGCATAAGCTGTGCAAAAAAAAAAGAACCCCGTCTAATGCACAACATGGGTCAAAAACATGTTATTTTATGCATGGCTAAATGTTTCTTTGCTATCTCGTTTGAAATTAATGTATTCTATCATTTAATGTTCCTAGTGTTCATTAAATATCTTGTTATTGATGACCACAAAGCATAATTTTTTTACTTTAAATACCCCATGAACCATGTTGGTCATCAAAGGGTCAAAGTATTGACCATCCTGTTCACAGACAAAAGCACCTTGAATAGTTTTTCTTCTTCTTTTCCCCTCAATCATCGATTTGAAGGCTCAATATACTATCAATATGCTATAAATATATTATCAATGTGGATCATTTTACTGTCAGGCTCCTCAGCTAACTGCGGTTCAGACGTTGAGCTCAGTCTATCATCACATTAGATAGACTGAGCTCAGGCTCAGTCTCGCTGGGCTGCTCATATCATCTGATTAACGTTGTATAAAAGCAAATAACTCACTGGGGATCAGATCAGAGCTGTCAGAAGCTACGTTAAGTCCATCAAATCCAATGAATCTAATGAGTTGATAAATGATGCATGATGTGGTCAATGATAAATGAATCTTATGTGTGTACAGTACAGTGGACATGGTATGAAATAGACCAGCTGGTTATTACTGCTTGAACAATGTGATCCTTGTTCTGACGTCAAAATAGTGTTTTATTGGCATTCCATAATTCCATGCAACTGTGTAGAACGCTGCAATAATAATCCACAATGCAGCAGATATAATATTCCAGAACCAACACAAAGGCCAGCAGCGTTCCAAGCAAAAGAAGGAAGATCTCTGAGACCATTGAACATAATGTAGTTGTTTTTCTATGTCAACACAATAAAACAACAGTATGTGTGGGTGAAAAGAAGAAGTGTGTTTGCATAGCCTTAAACCATGATAGAGATATGATAGGACTTCAACATAGCCTTAAACCATGATAGAGATATGATAGGACGTCTACATAGACATAAACCATGATAGAGATATGATAGGACGTCAACATAGCCTTAAACCATGATAGAGATATGATAGGACGTCTACATAGACATAAACCATGATAGAGATATGATAGGACGTCAACATAGACATAAACCATGATAGAGATATGATAGGACGTCTACATAGACATAAACCATGATAGAGATATGATAGGACGTCTACATAGACATAAACCATGATAGAGATATGATAGGACGTCTACATAGACATAAACCATGATAGGACGTCAACATAGCCAGTGGTGTAAAGTAACTAAGTACATTTACTCAAGTACTGTACTTAAGTACAATTGTGTTACTTTACTGGAGTATTTCCAATACTTGTACTTCTACTCCACTCCCTCTCAGAGGCAAATATTGTAATTTTACTCCACAATTATTTTAAAACTTTAGTTACTAGTTAGAAATAAATTATTATCTTATAAAACATACATTAACCACTTCAGCCCTATTTTATACATAAGCTATTTGAAAATACCAGATCTACAAGCTCACAACGCGTCGCAATGTGAGCTTGTAGATCTGCTATTTTCAAATATTTTAGTACTTTTACTTTTGGTACTTTAAGTACAATTTGATGCCAATACTTTTGTACTTTCACTCAAGTACATTTTTTATTCTGGACTTTACATACTAACTTGTAACAATTTGAGTACCTTTTCCACCACTGAACATAGCCATAAACAAACATAGAGATATGATAGGATGTCAACATAGCCATAAACATAAACATAGATATGATAGGATGTCAACATAGACAGACATATTTTAATGTAATAATTATGTACAACTCAGCAGTCAGTCATTCTGTAGGTTCTACATCCTAACAACATGGTGGCTCAGGTTTAAAGACTTTGGATCATTGCTACATCTAAACAACAGTTAACAGTCCAAAAAACTACTTCTGTTCCTGTTATTTTTCATATAAACTACAGAAATAAACAGCTCTGTGTGTATCTTACACCCTGTGTGTGTCTCTCTCTGTGTGTATCTCTGTGTGTAACTCTGTGTGTATCTCTGTGTATCTTACACCCTGTGTGTGTCTCTGTGTGTATCTCTGTGTGTAACTTATGCCCCAACCCCATACAAAATAAATACACTGTGTGTGTGTGTGTGTGTGTGTGTGTGTGTGTGTGTGTGTGTGTGTGTGTGTGTGTGTGTGTGTGTGTGTGTGTGTGTGTGTGTGTGTGTGTGTGTGTGTGTGTGTGTGTGTATTACTGCATAAAACAAAGGTTTGTGTTAATTGTGTGTTTTCTAACACAGATTCACTCAGTCAGGGACAGAAATAATGAAATAAAACATGAATATTTTCACTTTCCACAAAGACAAAAAAAGGTGCATTAATGTGTAACAGTCAAGGTTCAGTCCCTGTGTGTTAATGGTGTGGTTTGGATCCATGGGGGTGTAAATCTACACCCTAAAAGGTCTATAAAAGTGCTGACCCTGCAGGTTGTGCACGAACACCAAGGTCCTTCCTGCAGATGTGATGTTCCACATGCATCCAGCTGAGAGAATTAACATGTATTATTGATAAAGAATTAACACATTACTGTTAAAGAATGAAGAGATTATTTGATAAAGAATTGACAGATTGTTGATAAAGAATGAACACATTACTGATGAAGAATGAAGAGATTATTGATGAAGAATTGACAGATTATTGATAAAGAATGAACACATTACTGTTAAAGAATGAAGAGATTATTGATAAAGAATGGACAGATTATTGATAAAGAATGAACACATTACTGAGAAAGAATGAAGAGATTATTGATAAGATTATTGATAAAGAATGAAGACATTATTGATAAGGAATGAACAGATTATTGATAAAGAATGAACAGATAATCGATAAAGAATGTACATATTTTTGATAAACACATTATTACACATTGAACAGAGCCTTTCAAAGCAGCGACGATGAACATAATACTGTGTCATTTCCTCAGCCAACACTAGGGGGCCAATAGGGAGGGAGGTAGAAAGTCACAAATATAAAGGAAAAGGGAAATTCAATTCCAGTGATGACCACTAGGGTTTGGTCTGCACAGCACAGGCCACGGTGCAGTCAGACAATGTACAAAATAAATAGGTAAATACATACATGGATAGTTCATACTTACATACGTACATACGTCATCGTTGTATCATAAAATAAGTAAGTTATAACTTATAAAATTCCATTATGTACAAAATGCATAGTCCGTGTGAGTCCAGAAGGGGCCAGGAGGTGGCAGTCACGCTTCTGTTGGTGTAGAGGTTTGATTGGTGCGTTGTGTCGGGTTGTGTGTATGTGGGTCTGTGTGCCGTGGTGTGTTGTATTGGTTGTGTGTTTGTGGGTCTGTGTGCAGTGGTGTGGACACACACACACACACACACACACACACACACGCACACACACGCACACACCAGTTCCTCTGTGCTACAGAATGTTCAGAACAATGTTCAGAACAGCCCTTAACGTACGTTCTCACTAGGGTTCTCTCACTCCTTCAGGAGTTTAACGAGTCCGGTTCCTTAAGGATTCCCTCTTATCGGTTCCCATTCCTTAACGGTTCCCTTTAATCGTTCCTATAGGGGTTCCACATGGACCCTTACAGGTCTGAGAGGTCCTGGACATTAAAAAGGTTGTAGAACCTCTGGTATTGTAATGGTATAGCAGACATGAAGTTCTACGTACCAGCTCTGACAGCGTGAGGAACACAATGCTGGATCCGGTTCCTTTGTTTCCCAATGTCACGGTCCCATCACTAACAGTTAACGTTCCTTAACGTTCTCACTGTCTCACTAACAGTTAACCCTTAACGTTCTCACTGTCTCACTAACAGTTAACCCTTAACGTTCTCACTGTCTCACTAACAGTTAACCCTTAACGTTCTCACTGTCTCACTAACAGTTAACCCTTAACGTTCCTTAACATTCCCTAACGTTCCCTAACGTTCCTTAACGTTCCCTAACGTTCCCTAACGTTCCCTAACGTTCCTTAACGTCCCTTAACGTTCCCTAAACATTCCCTAACGTTCCTTAACGTTCCCTAATGTTCCTTAACGTTCCTTAACGTTCCTTAACGTTCCTTAACGTTCCTTAACGTTCTCACTGTCTCACCGCTAACAGTTAGAAATGCAGGGGAACTTGTCCAGGGGGTGTGGCCTGCTGCGGCGTGTCCACTGAGCGCGTACGGAACAGCTGTGTGAGCGCGAACACCGAGGAGATGAGGACGGTGCAACGTTTAGCCAACAGTCTGACCCCTTCCCCCTCCCCCTGACCCCCCCCGCCCGTCCCGGCGGTCTCCACGGCTCCCACAAAGTCCCGGTACAAGCCCACAATCTCCTTCATCTTGTCCATGGCCTCCAGGGCCTCCTCCAGGTCCTCTGGAGCGGCCAGAGGACTCTGGTAGGTCCTCAGGCAGGCGGCGGACAGCTGCACCAGAGCGCTGAAGCTGTTGGACAGGGACCTGAGGGCCTCGTCGGGGGCCCAGCCCACCCGTGTGGCCCTCTGGCAGCCGGACGCCAGCCGCCGAGCCTCCGTCTGGAGCAGGCTCCTCTCCGCCTCCGTCATGACGGCGGCCGGGTTCGAACCGACGCAGCCGGAACCCGTGGCGCTCGTACCGCCGTCCCTGAAGTCTCCGTTCTGACGGAGGAGCTCGTTGTGGTTGGCGTCCGACTGCTGGGGGTTGGCGGTCCCTCTCTCCAGGACCAGCAGCAGGTGGTCTATGTCCTGCCGCAGCGAGGCGAAGCCGCCCTTCAGGCCGCCGTAGCGTTTGTTGGTCAGGGAGTGAAGAGCCCCGCCCCCCGCGGGGGACACGGGGCGCGACACCAGCGGGCTGAGCTCCGTGGAGGCGGAGCTGAGGGCCGAGAGGGGGCGGGGCGTGTCCCGGAGGAGCGACAGGATGTTGGGGTTGGGGGGCGGGGCGGCGGGGGAGGGGACGACGGGCGGCGGGGGGGCGGCGACGCGGGGGGGCTTGGGCCGCGTGCGGCGGGAGAACTCGTAGACGGTCAGCTCCTCGTCGAAGCCGACGCCCTCCTCGGCGCTGCCGTCGCCGCTGAAGCAGTTGGCGTAGACGGTGCGGCAGCCGCACGCCTCGCGGTGCTGCTGCGGGGGCGTGGTCTCCGAGTCTCCGCCGCCTACCGGCGGGCCGGTGGACACGCCCCCCAGACCCACCGCCGAGTGCGGCCGCGACTGAGGCTGTTCCGACGACACGCCGTCGCTACGAGCTCCGCCCGCGTGGGCTTTCTCCCTGTAGTTCAGGTTAAAGTCCAAGCCGCCGTGCGTGCCGTTGGCCCGCGTCGCGCGCGAGGTCACTTCCTGCGCCTCCTTGATGGTCGCTATGACGACCTCGGCGCCGTCTTCCAGAACCTTCTCTTCGACCGGCGTCTTGTTGAGGTCGGACGCTCCGCTGGCCACCGACAGACCGGAGCCGAAGCCCGACGTGTCCCCGTTGATGGAGCTGCTGGACGGGTAGTCCAGGGTGCCCAGGATCTCCTGGGAGCGGGTCATGTACCAGGGCAGGGCCTGGATCCGGCCCCGCAGGGCCGAGGCGGGCAGCCTGCCTCCCAGGCTGGACGAGCTGCTGGTCCTCAGGTCGGAGCCGGAGCCCGAGCGGCCCGGCTCCTTGCCGTCCAGCCCTTTGGCCGAGGTGGAGGTGAGCGAGGTGGTCAGGCTCAGCGGGGCGTCCGGGTTTTTGGGCGACAAGCTCTCGTGGCTCAGGGAGACACGTCTGGATCCCGATTGGACGCCGCCGTTGCGACCGCCCCACGGGTGGAGGCCGTTGGAGGGGCTGACCCCGTCTTTGAAAAGCCCTTTGAGCGGATCTGTGGGAGAGACGGGGGAGCTGGCGGGGAGGGAGAGAGGATGGAGGCCGTTTCCTGACGTAGGTTTAGGAGACGCTGGAGGAGGGATGGCCAGGCCCAGGGCTGAGCCCGAGTTGGAGCGAGGAATAGAGGGCAGAGCGGGCGGTACGCTGGCTCTCACCTCCTTTCTGGGTGACGGGGAGGCTCTCACCTCCTCCATGGGTGACGGGGAGGCTCTCACCTCCTTTCTGGGTGACGGGGAGGCTCTCACCTCCTCCATGGGTGACGGGGAGGCTCTCACCTCCTCCATGGGTGACGGGGAGGCCACCCCGTTGGTCATCTCCTCCACCTTGACAGCAGGAAGGTTAGCGTTCACTTTGGAAGCGACGCCGGGTCCATTTTCCTGTCTGGGGCCATTTTCCACCGTCCTGCTCTTCTCCTGGGGCCGGGGGGGCGCGAGGTGGTTGGGAGCGAGGTGGGGGTGTGTGGGGTTGGGGGGCGTGACTTGGGGGGGCGCGGGGTGGTTGGGAGCGAGGTGGGGGCGTGTGGGGTTGGGGGGCGTGACTTGGGGGGGCGTGGGGTGGGGCGCCGCCCGCTGGCTCCGCCGCACGGCGGTGATGAGAGGCGAGGCCAGAGGCAGCCCTCCTGCTCCAGAGGTCACCGACTTGACCTCCATGGTGTCGGGTTCCATCTCCAGCAGCTCGGAGGACAGGCGGCCGGAGGCGTCCCCGTTGCAGTGGGCGTAGGAGCGCCCGTGCTGGGGCGACCTGGGGGGGAGGAGCTGGGGTTTAGGGGGGAGCTGGGGCTTAGGAGCCAGAGGAGGTTTGGTCTTCACGTCAGGCCTGAGGGAGGAGGGCTGTGGTGGGCTGCTCCTCTTGGTGGAGGAGGGTCTGAGCGTCTCAGGCACTTCAGGCCGTCTGACCAGCGGTGAAGTAGGCTCCTTCTCTTTCTCCGGGACGGGCGGGAGGCCGTTCCAGGTGCCACTCAGACGGTTGGCGTTCCGCCGATCTGCCAGCTCTGTTTCTGTGCCAGATAGAGAGCGAGAAGAAACGTTAAAGAAGTGACACGTATTTAATCACATTCACATCTCCCTGTTCCCACATGCTTTCTATCAGGATACAAGAACAAAGCCTTTATTCACACACAGTGGTGGACAGTAACTACGTACATTTACTTGAAGAGGTGGTGCCATGTTTTTGCACTTTTTCTGTTTTTCATGTGTCTATGAGGTTGATAGAACTTCATTAAGCCCCCCGGTGGTGTTTTTATGGTGTTTTATGTCTTCTCTGACTATTTGGAGTTTTTTCCTGGAGGCTGAAACCTTGAGGGTCAAATGTGCCAATAGAGAAACAGCGCTTTAGTGACATCACAAAGCCCACACCCTCCCCCTCATTATCATAACACAACAGGTGTGGGCATGAGGAGGAGGAGGGACTAGGACAGGTGGGTGGTGCTAAGGTGGTGGAGGAGGTGCTAAGGTGAGAACCAGGTATACTTAATGCACTGGTGGGTGTGTCTACATAAAAACAACATTTTAACACTTACTGTACACTTTTTTTTTGTTGAAAAAAATCCTTACATAATAATAATACCTTATGATCAGGTTTTAGGGTTGAAAAATATCATGGCACTCCATCTTTGAGTATATGAATTATTTTGCCCACCGCTGTTCACACACAACCTTCTTCTGGCCATTCTGTGTCTATTCTTTTATCCATTATTATTTGTATTATTATTATTAATTATTATAATTATTATTCATATGTGTAGGGTACTCCACCAACACACCTGTTGCAATGACTGTATTCATATCATATCAGATCAAAATGAATAAAACCAAACCAACGTAGTCATTCCACCACAAAGGAGACAAGTGACACTGTGGAAAATGTGGAGTGAAAAATTCATATGAATAAATGAATAAATGAATAAATGAATAAATGAATAAATGAATAAATGAATAAATGAATAAATGAATAAATGAAAGACAGCAACCTGTGAGGTCTGGAACAGGAGGAGTGATCCGGTCCTGAGCGTCAAAGAACTCGTCCTCAGACTCAGAGTCTCTGACCGCTCCCTCTCTGACCATCAGAGCCGTGGTGGCGGGGTTGGACGGTGAAGGGGTTAAAAAGGGGGCGGGGTCTGGTCTGATGGAGCTGCTCCTCAGAGGGACCTTAGGAGGAACCTTCTTCTTGCTCCTGCTCCTCTGGAAGGGCGTGCTGTCAATCATCCTGAGGTCTCTGGAGCTGGGGATCTTAGAGATGCGTCTGAGCGTCGTCTCGCGCTGCTGAAGCCCCGCCTCCTCTTCCTCTTCCTCGTCTTCCTCCTCGTCGTCGTCGTCGTCGTCGTCGTCGCGGTCGTAGTCGTCGCTGGTGGCTTCGGGCGGGCTGGGCAGGAAGTCGGCCTCGGAGAGCTCGGCGAAACACAGGCACGAGTTGTCGTTCCCTCGATGGTTCAGGTTGTTGGGCCGCAGCAGACCTGGAGATGATAAGTAAGTAAGTAAGTAAGTAAGTGAGTGAGTGAGTGAGTGAGTGAGTGAGTGAGTGAGTGAGTGAGTGAGTGAGTGAGTGAGTGAGTGAGTGAGTAAGTAAGTAAGTAAGTAAGTAAGTGAGTGAGTGAGTGAGTGAGTGAGTGAGTGAGTAAGTAAGTAAGTAAGAAAGAAAGTAAGTAAGTAGGTCAGAGAGGTTTATTGTTGGTATCAGTCAGAACGCGGGACAATAATAATAATAATAATTGACTGCCTACACATGGGCGTAAGGGCACTGGCGGAACAAGTCAGTACCGTATTGACCCCCCCCCCCCCAAAAAAAAAGATTGCTCGGTCGGATTCCAAGACATGCTGGGGACAGCGCTTCAGACGAGCACTATACGATGCATTATAGTGTGATATAATAGCACATCAAAGATCAAAGCTTGACGTTACATCGCTTTAAAACAAACACATCTCCACAACTGCAGGTCTTAGAAGCCTCAGTTACTGCACTTTTCTCTCACACAAAGTCAAAGCATTTGAGAGTTCAGAGTTCAGAGTTCAAGCACCACGATGCATGGCGGACCCTAGCCCTGGTCCAGAGCGTTACTGAGACTCTCTAACGCTCTGGACCAGGGCTAGGCCGACCCACTTCACCTAATGAACTCTAATGTTTAGAAGAATTGGCACGGCGGTCAAATAGTTCAAGTACAAATTCTATTTCAAATTCCTACTACTCGCCACTATTTGAAGGGCATGATATAAGCAGGCTCAGCGGCTATAGTGAACTTTAATTTACTAACATCACATTGTTGCAGTAACAGTACCTGTTAATGTGTCAGCCTGGCCCACATGAAGGTAACGTTAGTAGAATGGATTAATCACTGTAACGTCAGGAGTTACAACAGGCGGAGGATGAGAGCGAAAAAGTATATATATGCACTTAATTTGGATCAGACATTATTTGTTTTTTTGTCTTTACGTTTATACTTTTTATCAAAACATTTTTTTGCCACTGAGTGATTCCGTTTATAAGACTTATATCCTACATGGTTGACAACGCTACACCGTGCAGCCAGAGGAACCCATTCACACACTGATGACACAATGATTGATGATGACATACAGTAGTAGGAATGGACTTTTCTTTGGGCAGCTGTTGATGACGATTTGACCCAAAATACATTTGGAGACAATGGAGGCTTTTATTGGTAAATGTGCATATAGGCCCTGCACCTACTGTTGATAGTTTAGGGGGTAAATGATGATAAAGCTTTAGATGGGCCCGATGCCTGCTGCTCCACATGCTGAGAGGCAGGGCTCGCAAAGTGCGACCAAGTTAAGGTCTGTGTGATCGTGATCTGATGGCCGGAGGTCCCGGGCCCCTGGGGTCCCGGGCCCCTGGGGTCCCGGGCCCCTGGGGTCCTCGGGCCCCTGGGGTCCCGGGCCGGGGAGCGGCCGGGACCCCAGCTCCCCCTGACGCTCCGCTACTGCGTATGGGGTTTGTTTATGGTTATGTCTGAGTCATACTGACGTAGCCGTGGTCCTGCCTATATATGGGCATATGGGGTTTGTTTATGGTTATGTCTGAGTCATACTGACGTAG
Organism: Gymnoscopelus braueri; assembly: GCF_963280865.1. Taxonomy (NCBI): domain Eukaryota; kingdom Metazoa; phylum Chordata; class Actinopteri; order Myctophiformes; family Myctophidae; genus Gymnoscopelus; species Gymnoscopelus braueri. The sequence goes on from NC_137622.1 coordinate 45,603,188, forward strand.
CCGTGGTCCTGCCTTTATTATGGGCATATGGGGTTTGTTTATGGTTATGTCTGAGTCATACTAACGTAGCCGTGGTAATGCCTATATATGGGCATATGGGGTTTGTTTATGGTTATGTCTGAGTCATACTAACGTAGCCGTGGTAATGCCTATATATGGGCAGATGGGGTTTGTTTATGGTTACGTCTGAGTCATACTGACGTAGCCGTGGTCCTGCCTATATATGGGCATATGGGGTTTGTTTATGGTTATGTCTGAGTCATACTGACGTAGCCGTGGTCCTGCCTATATATGGGCATATGGGGTTTGTTTATGGTTATGTCTGAGTCATACTAACGTAGCCGTGGTAATGCCTATATATGGGCGTCATAGTGACGTGGCCGTGGGTTAATGGACCAATTCTAATATAGGTTGTGACAGGCGGCAGTCCTACCTGCAGTTGCCTGGCCTTGCCTCTGGGAGCGCTGTGGCTCCAGCAGGTACGGGTGGTGAACGTCCAGGGTGGTAAGCCCCTCCCCTGGGGGGCGTGCCCCGCTGCTGCGCCGCGGCGCCGCAGCGCTGCTGCTGTCCTCCAGGGCGGCGCTCAGGGAGCCGCTGGACAGACTGGAGAAGCTGCTGGTGACCCGGGCGTCCGTGTGATACCAGGAGGCACTGTCCACGCCGTGGTCCTGGTCCGACCCGCCGTCCGCTCTGCTCGCATCACTTCCTGTCGCTCCTCCGTCCACTTCCTCCTCGACCTCCTGACCTTCCACGGTCACTATGATGGTCACTTCCTGTTTGCCTTCGTTCTCCTCTCTCTCTCTGCGCTCCTCCTTCAGGTAGAAATAAAACATGTTTCACATTTTCATTCAAATGAAACGAGGGAACAAAGCATCAAAATACAAGTACCTGAACACACATCAAATAAAAATGTTTGCTGAAGAAAAACTGTGAATTTATGACAGAACTAATGGACTAGAGCAGTGGTCTTCAACAGGGGGTCCGGGACCCCTAGGGCAGTGTATATCAACCTTTTTTGTGCCAAGGCACACCTGGCATAGCCAAAAAATCCCAGGGCACACCTAGATATACGGTATATATATATATATAATTATATATATATATATAATTATATATATATATACGGTATATCTATATACACACACTAGGGGTGTGCCGACTAATTTCACGAAATGATACGATACGATATTGGGCACACAACTTAGATACGATTTCGATACGATACGCACTTTTTTATCATGAAAATATATGGGGGAGAAAAAAAGCAAATGCAAACAAATAATTCTGTTTTTGCATTATTCAGACATGCAAACTTGTAGCTTTTCAGCTTCCACTAGCCGTTTTGAATCCAAATAGGGCAATAGTGTGACACCTGACCCGAAAAAAACAGCATGTTGTCACCCTTTTCACCTCGGGGCTGTTTGCATGCCTGATTATTATTATTGTTTATTTATTTTTTCAAAATGATATTTTTTCAAACCTTCTTCAAACGGCGCGGCACACCTCAGCAGTAGCCCCGGCCCAAAATTGGGACGTTTGCCAGGGTTGATATACACTGGTCTAGGGGGTCCTCAGAGTTACAACAGGGTGGCCGGCAAATCTTTGTGTGATATGATATTTTTTACATGAACCACTAGCATCCCGTTTCTGAGGGGAACTTTTGCCAAAGAGGTATCGGTGTAGAGGGAAAAAAAGAGCAGACCAAGTAAAAAAAAGTTTAATCTGCAACACAATTGTATACAATATAGAGGGGGTCCCTGCTTCATCTCTCTCTCAGCTAGGGGGTCCTTGGGCTGAAAACGTTGAAGACCCCTGGACTAGAGGTTAGTAGATAGACCGCTCCACAGGACTGCTGCCGAGTTTAAGAAAGAATTGTTTCCCATACAACGCTGCAGGTAAATGTATTTTGTCTGAATACAGTGCATAGCCTAAAGACTATATGCCTGGTATATCGCTACAACTGCATGTGTGCTCAAAATGCGGACACAAAGCGTGGGACTGTGCGTGCGTGACTGTATGCGCACGTGTAGCTTGTCTCAATTCAAACACCAGCTGTCAGCTGTCAGATTTTCTAACACTAAGCGTACATGCCGTATCTTTAACTTACCAACATCAGAAGCACTTTCTCCTGCTTTTCTTTAAGGCAAAAAAGGAGTGCTCATTCTTGAACTATTTCATGGGACAATGGATATGCAGGGAGGACAGATTGGCCATTTTATCAGTTGAAAATGCTGATTATGATTGTGATGATGAAACGTTGGATTACTTTGTTGACTCGCAAGGCTCATGCAGTGAGTATCCTACCGTAGACTACTCCAACAGAAATGACAGACTGTTGTGCCATTGAGTTCTAATCATTCTAACTATTTATCATATTATATTGATCATTAGTTGCAGCAAAGTTATATGTCCGTGTGTGCATTGCGCTGTCGCTTGCTGCAAGCACACAACGTTTATTATAACAAGCTATAGGCAATTTTTAGCACCAAAGTAGCCGTGTTTTCACATCTTTCAACCTCATTGGACAAACAGTCTGTAGCCGTCTGGACAACACAGTTTAGTGTGTTGAGAGCTTTTTTTTTTTTAATGTTTTTTTCTTCTGTTTTTTTTAGACTGAAATAGTTTTCCTTACTTGTCATGTATGTACTTATGTTGAAAGGGTAGGCAAAATAAGCTATTAAGCTTCAGCTTATACCTTTTTTGGTCATAACTATGTCATATGTATTTATTATTATTGTTGTTTTATGCGAATGGAGCATATTGTTTGTAGTGAAATGATGACCAAAATAAAAAACTTGCAAAGTAAGTAAAAAGGAGGCAGAACGTTTAAGTTGCAGTTTAGTGTGTTAAGGTTATAACAGAATATAACAGAACATCTCTACCTCTCTCCTCTTCTCCTCCACCTCCTTCCTGCGTTCCTCCCAGTCCTGGCTCGCCTGGTCCGGGAACTGACGGCTGCTGCTCTGCGACTCCATTGGATAATCCTCGTCTGACGAGTCGTTAGAGTCACTGCAACACCGTGACACGTAGCCTGGTGACATCATCATCACACACACACACACACACACACACACACACGCACACACACGCACACACACGCACACACGCACACACGCACACACAACACAAAAACAAAAGCAACAGACACACAGACATGCAAAACACACACATGTTAGTAAATCATTAAAAAGTGAACCGTAATATTGAATGAATATGAATATTGTTGATAGTATCTTGTCTAGCGGTACCCATACTCACTGATGTCGTGCACGCTCAGTGAACTAAACGTCTATCAACGGCTCGGAGGCCGATTAAAAAAAAAACGTAAACATCTTACTGTGAACCACGTTAAATGCTCACTTGCTAGGGACTCATAGAACACGCCCTCTACAACGGAGAAGCCACTCCCACCACACACACCTTCCTCTGCAGGGATGCGGTGCACCCGCACTTTGGGGCGCCCCATGCGGAACACGTTAAGGTTGGGGTCCACCAGCAGGCGGCAGTAGCCCCCCAGCAGACAGCCCAGGTCTTTGGCTGCCAGGGAGTCCATCAGTAAGGCAAAGGGCTACAGGAGGGGGGGAGGGGGGTGTAGAGCAAAGCATGATGGGAAAGCAGAGCAATTAAAGCCAAGAGGAAAGGAAGGCGAGAGAGAAGAGGGAATGGTCATCATAGAGTCCCCTTGACTTTATTATTATTATTATTATTGTCATCACTGAGTCTAAAAAAAACGTCTTCATGACGTGTTATTTGTGACATAAAACGACTTAATAATAATAATATAGTCCACACTCCTTTGTGGTATTTGTCCCTGTATATTTGCATACACAGTGAGATATAACCATTCCAGCTATGGCTCTCTAACCATTATGTCTAATATATCATTTATTGATTTTTTATCCCACGATTTTGTAACTTATTTTTTCACCCAGTGCCAATTGCCTAAGCTGTAATCCTGGGCGCTACTCTCCCTCTGCCAGCCTGGGGAGAGCCCCGAACTGAGCTCATGCCTCCTTCAATGCATGAGGAGTGAGCAGGCTGCTTCTTATCACCTGACATGGGGGGAGTTTCCCCGGTAGGACGTAGCGCGTGGAAGGAACACGTTATTCCTGCCAGTTCCTTTCCCCTCCATCAGGCGCCCCGGCTGACCAGGGGGAGGCGGTATAGAGACCAGGATTACTACATGTTTTTTTTGTGAGGGTATTAACTACCCTTGGAGACACGGGGAGAACATGCAACCTCCACACAGAGTACAGAGTAGGCCCTTTCACCAACCCCACCTAGGGTATGGGCACTGATGACGCGGAGGAAAGAACTCGCACCCAGAACCTTCTAACTGTGAGGCGACAGCGCTACCGACTGCACCACCGTGCCCCCTGTCTAATGTCTCTCTTTGTTATATATGTTCCATACCTTCATGTCGTGCAGCGAGATGTTTGTTTGTTGGTTTATGTGGATGTTCCATACCTTCATGTCGTGCAGCGAGATGTTTGTTTGTTGGTTTATGTGGATGTTTCATACCTTCATGTTGTGCAGCGAGATGCTTGTTTGTTGGTTTATGTGGATGTTTCATACCTTCATGTCATGCAGCGAGATGTTTGTTTGTTGGTTTATGTGGATGTTTCATACCTTCATGTCGTGCAGCGAGATGCGCAGCAGGCTGACTTTGTCGCTCTCAGACAGAAGCTCCACTCGGCTGATGGAGGAGAACTCCACGAGGGTGGAGATCATGTTGAGCTTGTGGTTGATCACCTGACTCATCCCATACCTGGAGCCCACCAGGAGGCTGACCAACGCCTCTCTGTCCTGGAGCTGGGGAGACAAACATGACACCTTGTTACCTTACCTTGATACCTTGTTACCTAAACGCTAGTCTCTCAAACAACTCTTGAACATTGTGGGAGGGAACCCACCTAAACCCTAACCCACCTAAACCCTAACCCACCTAAACCCTAACCCACCTGAACCCTAACCCACCTGAACCCTAACCCACCTAAACCCTAACCCACCTAAACCCTAACCCACCTAAACCCTAACCCACCTAAACCCTAACCCACCTAAACCCTAACCCACCTAAACCCTAACCCACCTAAACCCCAACCCAGCAGCAAGCTGACCAGAGCATCTCAGAGAAATGAATGAATCAAATGAAGTGACATTATTTATAAAACACATTTAAAAACAACTGTCTTTGACCCTAGACTAGTTCTGTACAAAATCTCATTATTATTAGAAATCAACCATATAAACAAGAACCATATAAACAAGAATACGCAGAAAATCAGCAATGATCAGAGTCAGAACATAAATAAACAGTGAAAAAACAATTAAAACAATATAGCTGCAAGCAGCAATAAGCGGTTTCGAGGGACAAGGCAGAGGCAGGAAGAGGCAGGCAGAGAGAGAGAGAGAGAGAGAGAGAGAGAGAGAGAGAGAGAGAGAGAGAGAGAGAGAGAGAGAGAGAGAGAGAGAGAGGGGCAGTTAGAGAGAGAGGGAGGGAGAGAGAGAGAGAGAGAGAGAGAGAGAGAGAGAGAGAGAGAGAGAGAGAGAGAGAGAGAGAGAGGATGAGAGGCAGTGAGAGAGAGAGAGAGAGAGAGAGAGAGAGAGAGAGAGAGAGAGAGAGAGAGAGAGAGAGAGAGGCAGAAAGAGAGAGAAGAAGTGAACATGCATTAATTAACAAAGTCATGATTTTGGTTCAGTAAATTATATTTGGACTGGTTAAATTGGGGTTTGAACCAGGGACCTACAGACTGACAGGTAGACAGTGTACTGACTGAGCCATTGGATAGACAGAATTGGATTTCATGTGTGGTAATTTATCATACAGCATGGATTGCTTATTATATACATACAAGCCCATAACGCGTCACATTGTAGATCGGCTGTATGTGGTTACTGTAGGTGTTGTATTAATAATTAAATCTGCAAAGTAACAATAACTAAAGCTGTCATATGCTGTAATTGTAGTAGAGTAGAAAGTAAAAATAAAAGTACCTCAAAATTGTACTGTGCATTGTAAGCATTTGTATTGGTACTTGAGTAAATGTACATAGTTACTTTTCAGCACCATTGAGGAGCCAATGACTGACAGGCTAGGTATCACCAGGTGCACTGATTGCTAGAGTGCAGAGGGACATGGGTTGATATTAATGGTCTTAACTCAAAATGTATATATCACACAGCTTAAATGTTTTGATTAAATCGGAGTGTGATGTAAAGAAAATCTGTAGTGTAAAGGTTGCAAGTTCATCAAATGTCAATGTATATTGTTTCTTGTACCGGGGTAGCTCAGTTGGAAGAGCTATTGACTCTGAACTGCAAGGTCATGGCTCGAATCCTGGCAAAAGCAACACAACATATGAGTAATCTGGTTCCTTGGTTTATAGAGCATTCTTACAGGTATAGACTCATTTGTTTGTTAATGTTGCTACCCTTTAAATGGCCATGGCCAATAACGTGGCATTGGGCGCTTAAAGTTAAATATTTAGAAAACTACACATTATTTCAAAGAAAAAGCCACCAGGCCACTAATGAGTTGTGACAGGTGTGATTGGTGATGAGTGAGAGCAGGTGAGAGGGGTGGATCCAATCCATGGGAATAGGGGGAAGGTTGCTGACTAGCTGACTCTTTTCTACACCCACCCTCACTAACCTTCACCTCAGTAAAACAACGACCTAACCTCAAGAAACACTATTTGTAAAACGAAGAATTCGCAATGATGATCACTTCAACACATTGTTGGGGACAGGGATCTAACCAGTGACCTATGGATTCACAGGCTGCCTTTCTTCTCATTGAGCTAGAGATATGGCCTCCCTGATGGTGTCTGTTGATATCTATAGGTTCTTCCGTACGTTATGAACCGAGCCTCTGTTTCACTAACTACTCTAGATCTCTGGTTCCCAAAACATTTACCAATAAAGATTTTTTTTGTCTTCTCGGAATGGAAACTAGTGAAAATAGTCGATCTACAAGCTCACAACACGTTGCTATCTGAAAAGTTGTGAGATTGTAGATCGGCTATTTTCACAAGAAAGTATGTCATACATAAAAAACAACTACTCTCAAAAAAGCATTTCATGTTATTCTTTAAAAAATGCACATGTCTGAATTAACAGGGTCATGTTTTGTACAATGCAATTTAAATGTAAACTGTAATGAGTGGGATTTGAACCGGGGACCTTTGGAACATGAGGCTATTCTTTAATGATTGAGCTATTCAATCCACAGCCTCAGACAGTGACAAAGGAGAATCCAACAAAACAAAAGGGCGAATGAAGTACGTCATACATTGAAAATAACTACTTTCAAATAAGCATTTCACGTTATCTTTAACAATTGCACATGTATTCATTGATACAGTCATGTTGTGTGCAATTATAATGAAGTCTACATGAGGTGAGATTCGAACCGGCGTCCCTGTGGTTTCAAGGGAGATGATTAAGCAATCAAGCTATTGGACCAACAGACCTGAACCTGTGAAAAAGGTGCTCACTTTTTTGACACAGTTTCACGCAAATTGCTCAGAAATCCTTGGTTTAAATGTTTTTCAAACTGCTCAAAATGGCGTAAAATCTGAGGGCGGAGCTCAAAGTGATAGATGTGTTCCTCATGAGTCAAGGCACATGTGTAAGCAAGTTTCACGGCTGTCGGCCAAATGAGGCATGACTTTTGCCTGTTTAAAGTTTGCATGTTCAAGAAATTGCTATAGCGCCCCCCTTTGACCAATTGGAGTAAGATTGGTTTCAGTGATACTTGGAATGACCCTCTACATTATTCCAAAGTTTCAAACAAATGTGAGTCTGCATGTATGTGTTAGGGGCAGATGAATAATTGTCATAAAACTGCAATATTCAATATTCATTGGCTCTTAAAAGCTACATTTTTTAACTTACAAACTTCTCATGAAGTGAGATTTTAGATATTGGTGCAAAGTTCATGTGTAAAACGTTTCGTGCAGATTGCTCAAAGATCCCAGGAGGAGATTTTTACTGTTTTTCATATAATTCAGAATGGTGGGAAATCTAAAGGTCAGAGGTCAAAAGTCAGAGTGTGAAAGTTGTAAGGTATCGAAGTTTCATGGCTGTAGGTCAAACAGGGCATGAGTTGTACCTGTTCAAAGTTGGCATTTTCAATTGAGTGCTGCAGCGCCACCCTTTGGCCAATGGTTTTGAGTTTCGGGTCTTCGCCGTTTGGCATAGCCCTCTACCATATTGCCGAGTTTCGTAAAAAGTGACCACACGGTTAGGCCAGAACTGAAAAAACGGCGGAAGAATTCCTATAGTTTCAAAGAGGCTTCGAGCCTGATAGGCCTCGAAACCTCAATAATTAAGATCAGCCACATTGATGGTCAAAAACCTCCCAACCCCAAGAGCTGTATGTATGTGGGTAAAGTGATGATAATATAATATATGTGGGTAAAGTGATGATAATATAATGTATTTAATATAATAATAATATAATATAATGTATGTGGGTAAAGTGATGATAATATAAGGACACATTCAAGTATCTGACAATGTATAAAGTCACCAACTTTGATGAGGCAGGATTAAAAATAAGTTTTTTTCCCCCCCGTTTTTTCCTGAAAAGTTAATATTTTGATCATAGTTGGTTTCTGTCTGACAGCAAAGATAGAGTTTATGAGAAAGATGAAGTGAACTGAGAAGCAGAGTTATGAAGCAACGTGTGAAGCTCAACACAGCAGACAGCAGACAGACAGACAGACAGACAGACAGACAGACAGACAGACAGACAGACAGACAGACAGACAGACAGACAGACAGACTCACTCAGAGGTGCGAGGCTGATAGTTATTTAAAACACGTGTAAATGAATTTCAACACAGGGTTAATAATAGCCACAGCCAGTTTAAAGGACCATACCCCTGGTTTGCCATGTATGTTAATCACAAACGCTGGAAGTGGGGTGCTGAGGGTGCTGCACCACCCCTGGTGGTGGGGAAGAGAAAGAAAAAAGTTGAAAAAAAAAAAGAAAATATATATATATTAGATAATTTGTTTTTGTAAATTAAACAAATATATATAATTTTTAAAGTCTATATACACACTTATATATTAAAACAATGATGTATTTAACTTTGGGGAATAAAACATTTGTTGAAAAACATGAAAAAACGTGAAAAAGGTGAAAAAAAATCGTGGGTAAAATGTGAAAAAACATTGTGCACGTGCGCAAAGCGTGCGTGCGGAGTCCCCCGCCAAGCCCAGCCCCCCTTGGAATAAATGACTTCCAGCGCCCCTGATGTTAATTGCGAACGCGGAAGGAGGCGCCTCCGCCCAAGTGCAGCTTACTATGAAACTGTGCTCGGGTTGTGTGTGTGTGTGTCTGTGTCTCTGTGTCTCTGTGTGCGTGCACTGCCTGTGTGCAGCCGCCAGAGTGCGCCAGAGTGCAGGAATGTAGACAATGCTCTGATTAAAATGCACAACAGCCTGCAAAAAACACACACACACACACACACACACACACACACACACACACACACACACACACACACACAATGTCAATGTTCTCTCCCAATCACGGTGAAATAACACGGATTACAAGTCCATAAATACACAATATTTTCGAGCTGCGTTCGCTTCCAGCGTTCGCGCGTCTTACTTGTACAGTATGAAGGTTTTAAAGAGATAGTTCACCCCAAAAAATACTTCTTTTTTTATCAATTACACAAGCCTTGAATTCATGGAGATTTTTTTGATTTTGTCTCATTCCTAAGACAATAATTTGATGACCGGCGGAGTCTTCGGTAGGAGACACAATGGAGACTCTTTACTCCAGTGGTCATCAAATTATTGTCTCAGGAATGCGACAAAAACAAAAGAATCTCCATGAATTCAAGGCTTAATGGGGTGAGTAATCCATAGAAAATAAGTCATTTTGGGGGTGAACTACTTTAAGTTAGAGTATCGTTGAGTGTTGATAAAATATCTCAGATTAAATAATAAATGTCATTGTCCTCATTAAGCCTGGACTGATGTGAACACTCTGCAGAAAACATAAATGTTTATCCAACCATGACTCAGCTATTCAGGACAGTCTCTCCAGTCTTCTTTTAATGACTATGGAGGAACTTTAAACAAACAAACAAAATAGAAAAAATAAAGCGTGTGTGTGTGTGTGTGTGTGTGTGTGTGTGTGTGTGTGTGCGTGTGTGTGTGTGTGTGTGTGTGTGTGTGTGTGTGTGTGTGTGTGTGTGTGTGTGTGTGTGTGCGTGTGTGTGTGTGTGGGCTATGCGGATGATATTTTATTAGCTTCTAGGGAAGAGAGCACAATTAAGAACATGCTCTCCAGGAAAGACCTTTTTTTTAGAACGGTCAGGCCTAGAGGTTAAGAACACAAAATGTGCCGTCTTGTATGAGAGGAGGAACCGGTGGTAACTGACACACCCCCAGTGTTCACCATAGCATCTGAACCCCTGTGTGTATACGCTCTTCATGAGACACACGACTACCTTGGACATACAATCAACATGAGAATGGAAGGAGCAGGTCAACAACATCCTGTCTGATTTCACATCTCGGCTGGACCTGATTGACAGATGTCCACTGTCTGCCTCTGACCATGAAGTTGGAAGCTGTCAGACAGGTGGTGCTCTCTAAGATCCAACACCTGTTCTCCAATGTCCACATCCAACACAAAGTACTGTGTGAGATGAATAACTAAACAGTGGTTTGGACTCAACTCACACACAGCACCATCATCTATCATCCACAGTGGGAGGGAGGGCTGGGGGGGGGGGGGGGCAAACATGGAATGGATTTACACCAGCATGAGGATTTCCCACCTCCTCAAAATGCTCAACAACGATGACAAGGATGTTAGGGAGCTGGCTCCATCCTCCCTGTTTCTGGACATAAGGAGGCGTATGGTCCCACTGGACAGGGAGTCAGAGCCACACTTTCTCTGATTCAGGAGGAAACCCAGTGGGAAACTTGACACCGTTCCGCTGGTTTTGGGGTGTGGTCAGATTGGCCAGATCTGAACGACCTCTGTACCCGCACTGGAGTGTCCTGGGAGTGGGTGTGGTCTGAGTCACCTATGCTGGTCACAGTCACCTGCTAACAGCTACAGACCTGCTAACAGCTACAGACCTGCTAACAGCTACAGACCTGCTAACAGCTACAGACCTGCTAACAGCTACAGACCTGCTAACAGCTACAGACCTGCTAACAGCTACAGACCTGCTAACAGCTACAGACCTGCTAACAGCTACAGACAAGTGCCAGACGAGTCCTCATGGATCTACACCAGCATCAACAACAACAACACTGGACTGGACTAAAACTAAAAGGGAAACTCGCATGTCTTCCCTCTGCTGTCCACTCTGTCTCACACTCATTCCTTAAGAACACTTCACTCAATGAGGACATCACACCACACCACACCACACCACACCACACCACACCACACCACAGAACAGCTCACTGAAACACTGTCACACATCTTAAATGGCTGCTAAGCATACAAAGGGATGTACATAGCACGTCACCATAGAATAGTGGAACTCATAGCAAAGGACAAAATATCATGCATCCACAGTGAGAATGTACAGACATTCCCTTGTCATTTTATCCATGTTCCATCTCTGTGATAACCCAGACATATTTATATCTCTGTGATAACCCAGACATCTTTACATCTCTGTGATAACCCAGACATATTTACATCTCTGTGATAACCCAGACATATTTACATCTCTGTGATAACCCAGACATATTTACATCTCTGTGATAACCCAGACATATTTACATCTCTGTGATAACCCAGACATATTTACATCTCTGTGATAACCCAGACATATTTACATCTCTGTGATAACCCTGACATATTTACATCTCTGTGATAACCCAGACATCTTTACATCTCTGTGATAACCCAGACATATTTATATCTCTGTGATAACCCAGACATATTTACATCTCTGTGATAACCCAGACATATTTACATCTCTGTGATAACCCAGACATATTTACATCTCTGTGATAACCCTGACATATTTACATCTCTGTGATAACCCAGACATATTTATATCTCTGTGATAACCCAGACATATTTACATCTCTGTGATAACCCAGACATATTTACATCTCTGTGATAACCCAGACATATTTACATCTCTGTGATAACCCAGAGAACTGAGTACTTATACTGTTACTTATACCCATAGAGTACTGAGTGACATGCTTATTGTATCATGAAAACATATGCCATGATT
>NC_137622.1:45620426-45635426 GCF_963280865.1 Gymnoscopelus braueri
CAACTCACAGAAGGAGCCTTGTGGGCGTGGCCTCCTCTGCCCCTAATGTTTGTGTAAATACATCTTTAGCTGCTATTGGTGTTGTTACTGATACGTAATGCATTGTATGTATTGTATGTCTTGTTTTCCAGACTGAACAGATGGACACGATTTTCTCCAAAAAAGGACTACACATCATCCACCTAAATGTGAATAGCCTCAAAAACCCCACAAAGATGTCTGAAATAAGATCCATGTTTGGAAATGGCAAGGTAGGGGTTCTCTCTTTTTCAGAGACAAAACTGGATGACACAGTAGACGATTCTGAAATTGAGATTATAGGCTACAATGTCATTAGGAAAGACAGAACTCTTTGTGGAGGAGGGGTATGCATTTATGTGAGATCTGACATCATTTTCAATGTGTACCCAAAATTGGAGAACAACTCCACGGAATCGGTCTGGATAAAAATCACCTATCCTCACGCTAAACCCCTGATAATTGGCGCAATCTACAGGCCCCCAGGTCAAAATGAGTTTTATGATTTATTAGAGGAGCACATGGCAATCATTGGAAATTCGGAATTGATTTTGATTGGCGACTACAATACGGATGTACTCCGGAAAGACGCCGCCATATTTAAATCTTTCAAAAAATTCTGTGACATGCATAGCCTCACCCAAATGATAAAAAATATCACAAGGGTAGGCCCCACTTCTCAGACCATCATTGACCTCATTTTGACATCAGACCAGTCGAGGATTCCTTTAAGTGGAGTCATTGAGTGCAGTCTAAGCGACCATAACATCATTTTCTGCACGCGTAAGCTTCACAGATCTGTAGTTGATTGTCATAGCACGATCAGCTGCAGAGCTGTGAAAACTTACTCATCAGAAGCTCTCACAACAGCTCTTGAGAAAGTGGATTGGTCAAATGTACTCGGTGGCTCCTCGGCTGAGGAGTCTTGGACTGGTTTCAAAACTGCTTTTGTGTCTGTTATTGATAGCCTAGCGCCCAAGAAGGTGGTGAGAGTCAGAGCCCGTACACAACCCTGGATGAATGGAGACATCCTAAATGCAATCAAACTCAGAAACAAAATGTACTCTGAGTTCAGGAAATGCAAAGATGTGCAACTACTTGAAAGATGCAGAAATCAACGAAATGTAGTAAACAAATTGGTCAAAACTGCCAAAAAGAATTTCTTAAATGAAAGTATTGAGGCAAACAAAAGCCACCCACAAAAGCTGTGGGAAGCGCTACAGAAATTGGGCTGCAACAACAAAATTCAAACCAAAGCTACAAACATCTGCATTATTTCAAGTGGCGTGCTCATTACCGACAAGCAAGCGGTAGCAAACTGTTTTAACAGCTTTTTTACCACCATTGCAACCCAGTTGGTAAGCAAACTTCCTCAGCATTCAGGTTTGTACGGCTCTGACCACATCCATGCTCACTATGTTAAACTAGGGGCTAAAAAAGACTCCTTTTCATTCAAACCAGTAAATGCTGATGATGTGCAGAAAAAACTACTCGCCCTCCAGCCAAACAAGGCCACCGGCCTTGACAATATCCCCACCAGATTCCTCAGAGACGCAGCTACTGCTATTGCCCCCATAGTAGCCCAAATCACAAACCTATCCATCAGCCAGTGTCACGTCCCACAGGATTTCAAGTTGGCAAGAGTAATCCCTCTGCATAAAAAAGGAAGCAAATTAGAACCTGGCAACTATAGGCCTGTTTCCATCCTTTGTTCCATCTCAAAGGTTGTAGAGCGATTAATTCAAGAACAAATCAACAGCTACCTCAGCGAGCATAAACTGTTGTTTGAATTCCAATCGGGCTTCAGAACCTCCCATTCCACTGACACATGCCTACTGTATCTGACCGACTAAAACGTGAGGTAGACGCGGGCAAATACTGCGGCATGGTCATGTTGGACCTCCAAAAAGCGTTCGACACTGTAAACCACTCAATTTTACTTGATAAGCTGAGGGCGATTGGTTTTGACTGCACATCACTAAACTGGATGAGATCTTACCTGGAGGGAAGAGAACAAGTGGTTGACATCAACGGAACCATGTCCTCATCCCTCCCGGTGAGCTGTGGGGTTCCTCAGGGCAGCATTCTAGGGCCGTTACTGTTTCTTCTATACATTAACGACATGAGTGCTGCCTGTAACTGCAAATTGTTCCTGTTCGCTGATGACTCGGCACTCCTGATCTCGGGAGAGGACAAGTTGCAAGTTGAGGAGGCGCTCAGCTCCGAACTCTCAAAAATCCGTACTTGGCTTACCGATAACAAACTGTCACTACACCTTGGGAAAACTGAATCCATTCTCTTTGGGACCAAACATTCCCTCAGACAGATGGATGTAAATGATTTCAAGGTCAAAGTCGATGACACAATTATCTCCAGCAAAGAAGAGATTACCTATTTGGGTTGTGTACTTGACAAATACCTGACAGGTGATAGCATGGCTACAAAGGTGGTCAAAAGAGTAAACCAGAGAACCAAATTTATGGGCAGAGTTTCCTCTTTTGTCAACCCTCAGGCCCTCAGGACCCTCTCTGGGGCCCTGATTCAACCACTTTTTGACTATGCTTGCACCTCCTGGTACTCCAACACCTCAGTGTCACTGAAGACTAAGCTTCAAACCTCCCAAAACAAACTGATTCGGCTACTCCTCGGATTGGGGCCCATGACCCACCTTTCTCCCACCCATTTTGCCAGCCTAGGCTGGCAAAATGGCTGGCAAAAAAAAAAAACGGTTCTCTACAACGGAGCTATCGGAGACTGGTTCAGGACAACAATTGGAGTGCGCCAAGGATGCCTTCTCTCTCCAATTCTCTTTAATGTATTTCTGGAGCGTATCATGACGGATGCCCTGGCAGACCATGAAGGAACTGTCAGCATAGGAGGCAGACCAATCACCAACCTCCGTTTTGCGGATGACATCGATGGGCTAGCTGGAGGAGAAGAAGAACTGGCCAGCCTAGTTGAAAGGCTTGATACCACCTCCCGAGCCTATGGAATGGAAATCCATGCAGATAAAACCAAAATGATGACAAACAACAACAATGGCATCCGCTCAGACATCAAAGTCAATGGACAGGCACTGGACACAGTGTCTAGCTTCAAATACCTCGGAGCAATCGTGTCCGATGAGGGATCCAAACGGGAAGTCCTTGCCAGAATTGCTCAAACAACTGCTGCCCTGGCAAAACTCAAGCCCATATGGAAAGACAAAAACATCAGTCTGGCATCAAAAATGAGACTAATGCGCTCACTTGTCATCTCAATCTTTCTATACGCTTGTGAAACCTGGACCCTGACAACAGAGCTCCAGAAGAGAATACAGAGCATGGAGATGAGATGCTACAGAAGACTCATGGGTATCTCCTACACCCAACATGTCACCAACGAGGAAGTCCGGCAAAAGATCAGCCAAGCCATCGGCCCACATGATGACCTGCTTACTACTGTCATAAAGCGAAAACTGAGGTGGTACGGACACATCACCAGATCCTCAGGCCTTGCAAAGACCATCTTGCAAGGCACCGTACAAGGTGGCAGGAGACGAGGGAGACAGAAGAAAAGATGGGAAGATAACATCGGAGAATGGACTCACTTGAAACTCAGTGAGGCAATGAGAGCTGCCGAGGACAGAGAGGGATGGAGAGAGCTGGTCAACAGATCGTCTGTGGTGCCCCAACGACCCTCCGGGGTTATGGGATAGGTGAAGGTGGTGAAGGCTGGCTCAGGGTGGAAGACAGGGTTAAACAACTAAAAATGGGACTGGCCTTCAAAATTGTAAATGCAAATTTGCCCGATATGCCCCCAATTCCCGCATATCTGAGTAAATACCTCCAAAAGGTTAGCGACACCCACAGTCACAATACCAGAGGGAGCGTTAACAACAATTTGGTACCACCCACCCATAAATCAAACATGGGCAAATTCTCCTTCTACAGCACTGCCACCCAGGATTGGAATAGTCTAACTCCATCCCTCAAAAAATGCAGTTCGCTGGGCTCATTTAAAAGAGCCTTAAAAAATCACCTTTCAGGAGGCCAAAGGTGGAGGTAGTACCATTTTCCCGTTAGACAGCAGACCCCCCCCCCCCCCCACCCCCCCCTGTTCTTGTACATATTTTTTTCCCCTCTTTTTTATTTTTTTTTGTTGTACATAGTGTTATATATTGTTTTTGGCTGTTTATTTTGTAATGATATTTGAACTGTGGTGCCACTATATATGCCTATGAATTAAATACCAAGGCCCTCATTGGAAACAAGTCCGCAAGGACTTTTATGAACGGACCTGTTAGACAAAGTATTTTAAATGTAACTGTGCTGTTTTACATTTTTTGCCTAATAAAATATTCAATCAATCAATCAATTGTTGATGAATTGAGTACACTGGACCACAATGGAAACAAGCCCATCTGGGCTTTTTGTGTTATCCTTTTAGCAGAGCTCGTTGACCGTACCACCGTACTGTTACCAAACATGATAATAACGTTTTTCAATCAATCAAACAAACTGTTATCAAACATGATAATAAAGTATTCAAGTAATCGAAAACACGATAATTCAGACAGTTCTCAAGATGAATGATACACGCACACGCACACACACATGCACGCGCACGCTCACACACACACACACACACTCACGCAAACGCACACGCAGAGAGATATTTGACCTCTGACCTGTAGGAAGAGGTACTCGAAGGCAGAGGGGTCGTCATGCAGGAGGTCAGCGGGGTCACGGGGGATAAAACACACCCTGAACAAACACCTGTAGTCATGACTGTCCTTCTTCTGGACCACCTGGAACACATCAACCTTTATTTAAAACACACCCTGAACAAACACATCAACCTTTATTTAAAACACACCCTGAACAACACATCAACCTTTATTTAAAACACACCCTGAACAACACATCAACCTTTATTTAAAACACACCCTGAACAACCCATCAACCTTTATTTAAAACACACCCTGAACAACCCATCAACCTTTATTTAAAACACACCCTGAACAACACATCAACCTTTATTTAAAACACACCCTGAACAACACATCAACCTTTATTTAAAACACACCCTGAATGTTACCAATATAACTATTTATATCTATTTATATATCTATAGATATTTATATCTAGATATAAATACTAATTACAATGAATGTTACCAATCTGAGGTTTTCAAAAAGAGAGTGGGTGTGTGTGTGTGTGTGTGTGTGTGTGTGTGTGTGTGTGTGTGTGTGTGTGTGTGTGTGTGTGTGTGTGTGTGTGTGTGTGTGTGTGTGTGTGTGTGTGTGTGTGTGTGTGTGTGGCATTCCTTACCAAGGTGCTTAAGTACCAACGTCTTAAGGATGCTATTATACAGCTTGGTTACAAAGGTTGGAAAAAATTGGAAGCCTCGGTAATGTCCATAAATCAGTCTCATGAGAGGCAGATTGTAGGAATGACCAAGCCAACAGCTAAGGCATTGGTTGAATTCTGTTCAGTGTCTGTGATAATTGTCAGTCGCCACATTATGGAGGAGACGATGCTTCCTGTATCTATGATCTGTATCCTGAAACACTTGTTGTTGAGTTTTACCAAGTGTGTGCATCTACTATTGTTTGTGTTCAAGGAATTCTTGTTAAATGTGAACGCAAATAAAGATGCTAAATGTAGTGTGTGTGTGTGTGTGTGTGTGTGTGTGTGTGTGTGTGTGTGTGTGTGTGTGTGTGTGTGTGTGTGTGTGTGTGTGTGTGTGTGTGTGTGTGTGTGTGTGTATGTGTGTGTGTGTGTGTGTGTGTGTGTGTGTGTGTGTGTGTGTGTGTGGGGGGGGTATAATGTGTGTACCTTCACTGTTAGCTCATCTTCATGCAGTAGTATAGTAACATGGTGATGTGAGGGTTAGAGTTACCTTAATGATCAGTTCATCTTCATGCAGGTGGAGGAGCTTGGTGATGTGAGGGTTAGGTTTACCTTAATGATCAGCTCATCTTCATGCAGGAGGAGGAGCTTGGTGATGTGAGGGTTAGAGTTACCTTAATGATCAGCTCATCTTCATGCAGGAGGAGGAGCTTGGTGATGCTGTATTGTTGTTCCAGGACCAGAGAGAAATACTCGATGGCTTTGATTGACAGCTTGTCCTTCAGAGTGGCAACGATGTCCTGAAATCATTAAAAAAAACTCATTTCAATCCCAGCATGCACCTGGCAGGATGTCACCATGACACGCACACGCGCACACACACACACACACACACACACACACACACACACACACACACACACACACACACACACACACACACACACAGTCATTTAGATATCATGTTATTTAGACTGATACCAGGTTCATTTGTTACTGGTGTCCTATAGTTCTTATAGTTTCAATGTACAGATATTTTTTTAATTATATTAGACTGACGCTAGGTTCTTGGTTTACCTGTGATCCTAGATTACTGAGACACTACACTGTCTCTCTACATTAGATGTACCTTGTGTTGTCCTTACATACTGTAAATCACTCTGGATTAAGAGTGTCTGATAAATGCCTAAATGATAAATTATAAATTGTAAATGTGAGTCTGGAGGAATCAAGCAGGTTGGACTGATGGACACATTCCAATTCCTTACATTCCTGTCTACTCGTTCACTCACTCCTCCTGCATGTCATGTTGTATATTAGATACTGTATTTCTCTCATGAGCTGTTTGACATGCATTCTAGCACAACAGATGATTGTATAAATAAAGATCAACCCATTATTTAATGTGTTGCTTCAGAAGCTTAGATCACTGTTATTCAGAATGATATATATACTGTACGTACATAAATGCACTTCAGTATCTCTGCAGGTTAATCAAATGGGACACTTTCACTGTCAGACCGTTCAACACACTTTATATATATTAGGAAATGAGCAGAACAAAGTTTCATCGGCTCTAAAACATCTCTTTGAAGTCTGCGACACACGGCACAGCTTTTAGAGCCCATCTCCCAGACAGCATAGTCATGGGTTCCAACCATAGAGGTATAATATAACTAGAGGGCGGATTGCCCCGCCCCCAGCTATCATTTCAATGAATGTGCTCAGTGGCGTTTTGAAGCACCCGGAAGCCTGCCGGAAGTAGAATAATTGAGTCGTTTTTGGACACACCATAGAGTTATGAGCATGCGCACTAGTGTCCTTTTTGCGTCCTACGGCAGCCCGTGTGTCAAGGAATGAACGCGAGATATTTATTAAATAAACTCGAGATGCATATTTATATGTAAATGCATATGTATTTATGTATAATATGTTTACATATTTATATTTATACATATAAATATCTCTCAGTATGTTTTGCTCGTGCATGTATTTCTCCCCGCCTGCAGTTTCCAGCTTTGGCAGCTTTTGGCGGCTTCAATGTTTCTCAGCAACTCTGGGGGCTTGATTCCAACCCATGGCCCGAGGAGACGGTCCATCCAATAACAGAACCGAAAGGCAGTCAGCACTTCTGGCGAGTGGATGAGAACAGGCTGAAGCCTCTACACTCCATGTACACTCAGTAAAAGACGCTCCAAGCAGCTCTCTCTCTCTCTCTCTCTCTCTCTCTCTCTCTCTCTCTCTCTCTCTCTCTCTCTCTCTCTCTCTCTCTCTCTCTCTCTCTCTCTCTCTCTCTCTCTCTCTCTCTCTCTCTCTCTCTCTCTCTCTCTCGGCTCCTCCAAAAGCAAATGATAAATATTTCCAGGTTAAGCTGGAGGACAGAGTGATGAGTGAGAGAGTGATCAGAGATGTTGGTGTTGGAACTCGGCTCATGGCATGTTGAGAGGCCTCTATACAGCACACCTCCAAAACTGCTTTCACTTTTGCCCCACAGGGGGCGCCACGAACACAAATGGCAGCGTCTGTCACACAAATTAACCCCCCTTAATAATTTCCTGATGACTAAACCCACCACTGACACAGCCCTGGGTAGACAACCCGGCCTGGCGGAGATGTGTGCTCTTAGTACGTGTCTGTCAGTGTGTGTCTATCAGTGTGTGTCTATCAGTGTGTGTCTATCAGTGTGTGTATATCAGTGTGTGTCTATCAGTGTGTGTCTATCAGTGTGTGTCTATCAGTGTGTGTCTATCAGTGTGTGTCTATCAGTGTGTGTCTATCAGTGTGTGTCTATCAGTGTGTGTCTATCAGTGTGTGTCTATCAGTGTGTGTCTATCAGTGTGTGTTGGGAGCAGCACACAGAGCAGATTGAGGTCATGACACACATTGTGTCTTCATGTCACTCTGGATTTGTGTGAAAACGTTTCAACGGATATTAAACGTTCATGAGGTTCATGTGGTTCATGAGGTTCATGAGGTTCATGTGGTTCATGGACAAAGCAATCAACTGATAGTAAAGTGCTGTTTTATTGTGTTGTGTGGTTGTGTTGTGTACCTTGACATTAGTTGTGTTGTGTTGTGTGGTGTGTGTGGTAGTATTGTGTACCTTGACAGTAGTTGTGTTGTGTTGTGTTGTGTGGTGTGTGGTAGTATTGTGTACCTTGACAGTAGTTGTGTTGTCAAACTTGAAGGCCTTGGTTTGTCCGTTCTCCAGATAAACCTTCAGAACGTTGGGCAGGAACAGCAGAGAGTTTCCCTGTAATAATGTATAATAAAATATAATTATAACATTATATAGATATATTATACAGATAAACCTTCAGAACGTTGGGCAGGAACAGCAGAGAGTTTCCCTATAGTATAATAATAGAGAATATTATTATAATATTAGTATAATATGTACAATATTGACATATAGTTGCTGTCAGGCAGAAACATCTTATCTCCATATTCTAACCTGTTGTGTTTTTTGGTAAATGAATGGCCTACTGGATCATACTACTGCGTCACACAAAAGCATAACAAATAGCAGATCTACAAGCTCTACAAGCTCTACAAGCTCTACAAGCTCTACAAGCTCCAAATGCAGCACAAAGTGAAGCATCAATCTGCTTTTTTGCTATTTTTGAATGAAGGCATAAAGTACAGTAGGAACAGGACAGTGTACTGTATTGTATTGTAATGATATTCGGCCGGGAAAAAAAACACCAGCGTGCATAAGAACCTAAACTGACTGATCACAAGACAACTATGAACGTCTGTATGTTTCATGTTTTCAGGCTGTAGTGAATAGCCTATCTGTGTGTGTGTGTGTGTGTGTGTGTGTGTGTGTGTGTGTGTGTGTGTGTGTGTGTGTGTGTGTGTGTGTGTGTGTGTGTGTGTGTGTGTGTGCGTGTGCGTTAGGGGTGTGCCGATACACTAATTTCATCAAACGATACGATACGATATTTGGCTCACAACTTCGATACGATTTCGATACGATACGATACGCACTTTTTTATTATGAAAATATATGGGGGAGAAAAAAAGCAAATGCAAACAAATAATTCTGTTTTTGCATTATTCAGACGCAAACTTGTAGCTTTTCAGCTACAATAGCCGTTTTGAATCCAAATAGGGCAATAGTGTGACACCTGACCCGAAAAAAAACAACATGTTGTCACCCTTTTCACCTCGGGGCTGTTTGCATGCCTGATTATTATTATTGTTAAAAATAAAAAATAAAAAATTCAATTAAAAAAAATTCAAAACGATATATTTTTTTCTCCAAAACGATACATATCGTCACGAAAACGTATCGCGATATATCGCGGGACGATATATCGGCACACCCCTAGTGTGCGTGTGTTGGCCTTCTTTTAAATATGTGGCTCTAGTGTTGCTATCAAAGCATCAAACTGACCCACTGACTGACATCCTAAAAGAAACTCTGAAACGGTCAGGATCATGTTTAACTCTATGGGATAATGTTTAACTCTATGGGATAATGTTTAACTCTATGGGATAATGTCTAACTCTATGGGATAATGTTTAACTCTATGGGATAATGTTTAACTCTATGGGATAATGTCTAACTCTATGGGATAATGTTTAACTCTATGGGATAATGTTTAACTCTATGGGATAATGTTTAACTCTATGGGATAATGTTTTACTCTATGGGATAATGTTTAACTCTATGGGATAATGTTTTACTCTATGGGATAATGTTTAACTCTGTTTAACTCTATGGGATAATGTTTAACTCTATGGGATAATGTTTAACTCTATGGGATAATGTTTTACTCTATGGGATAATGTTTAACTCTATGGGATAATGTTTTACTCTATGGGATAATGTCTAACTCTATGGGATAATGTTTAACTCTATGGGATAATGTTTTACTCTATGGGATAATGTTTAACTCTGTTTAACTCTATGGGATAATGTTTAACTCTATGGGATAATGTTTAACTCTATGGGATAATGTTTTACTCTATGGGATAATGTTTAACTCTATGGGATAATGTTTAACTCTATGGGATCATGTTTAACTCTGTTTAACTCTATGGGATAATGTTTAACTCTATGGGATAATGTTTAACTCTATGGGATAATGTTTAACTCTATGGGATAATGTTTTACTCTATGGGATAATGTTTAACTCTATGGGATAATGTTTTACTCTATGGGATAATGTTTAACTCTATGGGATAATGTTTAACTCTATGGGATAATGTTTAACTCTATGGGATAATGCTTAACTCTATGGATAATGTTTAACTCTATGGGATAATGTTTAACTCTATGGGATAATGTTTAACTCTATGGGATAATGTTTAACTCTATGGGATAATGTTTAACTCTATGGGATGTTTAACTCTATGGGATAATGTTGAACTCTATGGGATAATGTTTAACTCTATGGGATAATGCTTAACTCTATGGGATAATGTTTAACTCTATGGGATAATGTTTAACTCTATGGGATAATGTTTAACTCTATGGGATAATGTTTAACTCTATGGGATAATGTTTAACTCTATGGGATAATGCGCCGCAGCTTCTGGAACAGCGTGTGAAACTCTCCGTCCTGTTTATGGATAATGTCAGGATAAGATGAACCCAATATTCTCTTTTTCTTTTTTTCACAAGTGACAGGACCAAAAAATCATCTTCACTGCTTGATCACTAAAAAAAAATTAGTTCTGCGAAAAAATTGCAACGAATATAAATAATAAGAATCAGACTCAGAGTGCAAAGGATGTTGTGTGTGACGTTTTATTTCGCGGATTTCGGATTAATAAAACGCAGCAAAAAAACGCACCAGTCTGCAAGGACTGGAAAGGTTGGGTTTTATTAAGACATAATACAGGAACAGGACAGTATACTGTATTGTATTGTAATAAGGCATAATGTTGTACAGTAGGAAGTAGGAACAGGACAGTATGTTGTAGGCAGCCAGAACAGATGAAAGTAGTGGAGGAGGAAGACCGTTATGTAACGATACTGTATATAAATATATAAATATATTTATACCTTGTGGGGAAGAAAAATCAATACCAGAGGAGAACATGAAACAGCAGAGACAGCAAGATGGCAAAGAGAAGACACACACTGTGTAGTACTGTAGTACACAATAACTACACTTGTTTTTATGTTTTAAAGGAGACATTTATCACGTTTAGACGTCTTTATAGCCGATGGCTCTCAACCTTTTCAGGTTCCAAAAATAATCCTATTTGAACTGGGGACCCAACACCCGGATAAGCACGACTGTAGGAGTTTAGGCATTACGTTTTGTTTGACTCAGTTCCACAGATATTTTGTGAAAATAGCAGATCTACAAGCTCACAACGCCTCGTGTTGCGAGGCGTTGTGAGCTTGTACATCGGCTATTTTCATATTTGTTTTGCCTCTTTCTTATATTAATTGACAATTTGGCCAATGTTTGACCAGTTTTTATAGTTTGCGGTCTTTTTTCTTTTATTTGTAGGTATTAAAAAGGCCTTAAAAGTCATGCCAGTGATCGCCCCCCTCCCCCTGTGCCAACGTTGGCACCGTGCCTACGGTTTCCTATACCTATACCCCTAAACCATCCTATACCCCTGCATTTGTGTTGATATTCTGGACATGTTATAATAGGCAAACATTATGGGAAAAAAAAGGCAAACATTCAGCGAAGGAAGGATGGTGAATATTCTGCAAATACTGTGTCAGTGGATGAATAGAGGGATGAATAGAGGGATGAATAGAGGGATGAATAGAGGGATAAACAGAGAACTATGGACAACATGCATTGATCACTTTTTGAACGTGTTTATTTGGGAATTACCGTTGAAACAACATCTACTGAGAAATGTGTCTAAACTACATGTTGAATAATACTGTGATTTACTGTGAGGCCATGCTGTCCATGTGCTTTGACATGCAAATGACCTGTTTGTTTAAAGAAGGGAGGGGTAAAGGGGGACCCCTCTCTCTCTCGCTCTGTGTGTGTGTGTGTGTGTGTGTGTGTGTGTGTGTGTGTGTGTGTGTGTGTGTGTGTGTGTGTGTGTGTGTGTGTGTGTGTGTGTGTGTGTGTCTGTGTCTGTGTGTGTGTGTGTGTGTGTGTGTGTGTGTGTGTGTGCTCTAACCTGAGTGTGACCGTTGACCACCACCTCCTCAGCGAAGCGCACTTTGACCGGGTTGCTCCTCAGGCGAGCTCTCTTCTCTGCTGACATGATGGAAGATTTGGGATTCTGAGGAAAGTGACGGATAACATTGTAATGGTGACTTTAGAATGTTTCAATGTGTTTTAAATCATGTCTTTATGTATCTACTTGTATTTGTAGCAGAGTGTTATAGTGATAGAGAGTGTTAGCTTCACAGCAGGGCTCTTTTCACAGTCTGTTTCTACTACACTGTTCTCTTCCTGCTGGTTCACTAATACAACAAACAGTCAGCATCAGTAATCTGTACTTCTGTAACTATTTGCACGTTTCCCTTATCTTTAGTAGATATCCTTACAAGACCATTTCAGTGGTGTAAAGTAACTAAGTACCTTTACTCAAGTACTGTACTTAAGTACGATTTTGAGGTATTTTGACTTTACTGGAGTATTTCCAAATTTCAGTACTTTTACTTCTACTCCACTACATCTCAGAGGCAATTACTGTACTTTTACTCCACTACAATTATTTGAGCAGATCTACAAGCTCACAATGCGTCGCATTGTGAGCTTGTAGATCGGTGTGTGTGTGTGTGTGTGTGTGTGTGTGTGTGTGTGTGTGTGTGTGTGTGTGTGTGTGTGTGTGTGTGTGTGTGTCATACTTACTGTCATGTGTCGTAGGATCGTCATGGTGATGGAATCCTCCAAGTCCCTGTGAGGAGAGGAACACACACACACACACACACACACACACACACACACACACACACACACAGAGATCATCATCCTCTGTCCAGCTGTCAGATACACCGTGACCTTTGATCCCAGGCACCCTAAGCCTTGCTTCAACACAAACATGACCTCATAATAAATCATACATGGGCAACTGGCGGCCTGGGGGCCACATGCGGCCCCCAGCTTCACTTAATGCGGCCCACGGGTTAATATGGGATTACTGAGATATTACCACAATGACTATTATAACTATTCTATTGTCTTTTTTATGTCCAATGTATTTGTATTTAAGTTCATAAAGTTAACATAAGTATAACTAAATGCATTTGAAATTAAATAAAAAATAAAAATGATACTTTTCAGGATTCTAATTCAAAAATAGCAAAAATAGCAGATCTACATGCAGCTTGTAGATCTGCTATTTTTGCTACTTTTGTGTGACATAGAATGGCAAAGTAAGGCATTATTTTACAAAAAAAAGTTAACATACAGAGATAAGACGTGTCGGCCCGACAGTATGTAATGTGTCCCTATGGAGTGAGTGTGGAAATATATAAAGGCCCTCTGCATCATCACAGTTACATCACCCTGTATAAATACACTGGACTGGATTCACCTCATCATGTGACCTCATTATGTGACCTCATCATGTGACCTCATCATGTGAACTCATCATGTGACCTCATAAACACACTGGACTGGATTCACCTCATCATGTGACCTCATCATGTGACCTCATAAACACACTGGACTGGATTCGCCACAACATGTGTTAATATGTCATCTAGAATGTGTTATATAATGAGTATAATAATAATAAAATAATAACAATAATTAGCATTAGACCAATCCTCCTAGGAGCTGTGAGTAGCTGTTAGCAGTAAGGGGTTAATAAGCATCTTCATGGACACGTCGACGCATTGCTGAACCCTGGAATTGAACCAGGGACCTTCAGTGTCCCACACAGGCTCTCTAAACACTCAGCTATGGAGCAGATCCATCATCTATCTATCTATCTATCTATCTATCTATCTATCTATCTATCTATCTATCTATCTATCTATCTATCTATCCCTCATCCTTCCTTTTCACATGTCCAAACCATCTTAACCTCACCTCTCTTGTTTTATCCCCAAACCTTCTAACCTGGGCTGATCCTCTAATGTAGTCGTTTATGATCTTGTCTCTCCTTGTGTCTCCTAACATCCTACATTCTGACCCCTCTAACTCCGCCTCCAGTCTTCTGGTCTGTAGTTCTGTAGTTGGCATGAGCCCATACTGCTGCTCTTCTTTTAGCCTATAGCTTCCACTACTCTTTCCCATAAGCTTCATGCAGTGACTGAAATAATAATAACTCCGTTCAGTCATCCGTGAGAGACTGATAGTAGAGCGGCTGCTCCTTCACTTGGAGAGGAGCCAGCTTAGGTGGTTCTGGCATCTAGTACGGATGCCTCCTGAATGTCTCCCTAGGGAGGTCCTCTGGGCCCGTTCCACTGAGAGGAGGAGGAGACCGCCTGGCAGACCACGGACCAGATGGGGAGGATCACATCTCCACACTGGCCTGGGAACGCCTCAGGATTCCCCCCAGTTACAATGAGCTAATGTCTGGGACTCTCTGTTGGAACTGTGGATGTTACAGTAAAAGGTGTTCCTACCTTAAGATGTTGTCCGGTTGTTACAGTAAAAAAGTGTTCCTACCTTAAGATGTTGTCCAGTTGTTACAGTAAAAAGTGTTCCTACCTTAAAATGTTGTCCAGTTGTTACAGTAAAAAGTGTTCCTACCTTAA
>NC_137622.1:45645426-45655426 GCF_963280865.1 Gymnoscopelus braueri
ACCCTGCTGGTCCTCCGAGCCGGAGACCTGCTCCTACACCTCTCCTTCTCCTCCATTTAGCTGTAAAATATATGATAAATATATATATAAATACATATATACATATATATGTAAATATACACCTCTCCTTCTCCTCCATTTAGCTGTAAAATATATGATAAATATATATATAAATACATACATACATATATATGTAAATATAATGAATTGCATTTTTATAGCGCTTTTCCAAGTGCTCAAAGCGCTTTACATTGGTTCATTCATTCATACAGGTGGGGGACATTGGGAGGTGGAGCGGCGAATAGTCTACGCCAGCGTCCCCACTTTTCCCACATTCACACACCAATGGTGGCAAGCGAGCGCCGAGCGAATCATTGGAGGCAATGTAGGGTTCAGTGTCTTGCCCAAGGACACTTCGACATGTGGTCAGGAGGAGCCGGGATTCGAACCGCCGACCCACGGATCATTGGACGACCTGCTCTACCTCCTGAGCCACAGCCGCCCATGTACCATGGGCCATATACACCTCTCCTTCTACTCCATGTATCTGTTACATATATAAATATATACATATAGTCACGCCCACGCCCATGGGAGCGCACGAACGCGCGCGCGCGCACACACACACACACACACACACACACACACACACACACACACACACACACACACACACACACACACACACACACACACACACACACACACACACACACACACAGTTATTTATTGCCTCACTGTCTGCCTGCTGATCAGACCAGTTTAACCCAGTCAGTCCTGAGACACATGTCTTCTAAATCCAGTTTATTTTTTAAACGATGTTGCTGTCAGTGGTTCAAACTATTTCTTGTCAAGGACCCCCAGAATGATATGTATTTGGCCGCGGACTCCCATCTGATTTGTTGTTGTTCCAGGGACCCCCAGAAGCAAAGATTTGAGTTACAAATGTTCGCTTTAGAAATATATATACATTCAAAGATTCACACACATTTTCAAGATTTTTCAAAAATAGCAGATCTACAAGCTCATAGCGAATAGCCAAAGAAACATAAAATGACACAGATGCGTTCCAGTGGTCTTAATCGTTTAACTATAGTCTACTCGCTCTAACCTGTCATTGGGAAACTATATCTCTGCCTGTTTAAAATGATGCTGCCTGGATCTGGATCTGACCCTCGACCTGACGCCTCTGTACGGATCACCAGTGTTTTGGACCAGGACCATACGGCTAAGCTTTACTCCTATTGGACCAGACCCAAGGACTACGGCTAAGCTTTACTCCTATTGGACCAGACCAGACCCAAGGACTACGGCTAAGCTTTACTCCTATTGGACCAGACCAGACCCAAGGACTACGGCTAAGCTTTACTCCTATTGGACCAGACCAGACCCAAGTACTACGGCTAAGCTCTACTCCTATTGGACCAGACCAGACCCAAGGACTACGGCTAAGCTTTACTCCTATTGGACCAGACCAGACCCAAGGACTACGGCTAAGCTTTACTCCTATTGGACCAGACCAGACCCAAGGACTACGGCTAAGCTTTACTCCTATTGGACCAGACGCCACGCTGACTGCCCCGTCAGAACTCTGACCCACACTGCCCCAGCCCTCCCCCCAGCATTTGTTCAATAAAACCGTTGTACCTGCCTCTGTGCTTGATTTTGGGTCCTATATCTGTTTGGTGCCTGACATAATCTACACATATATATGTAAATATATTTATACACCTCTCCTTCTCCTCCATTTAGCGTCAGTAAACTATAGGATCATAGAATACAGAGACAGTGTAGTGTCTCATTAAACTATAGGATCATAGAATACAGAGACAGTGTAGTGTCTCAGTAAACTATAGGATCATAGAATACAGAGAGACAGTGTAGTGTCTCATTAAACTATAGGATCATAGAATACAGAGACAGTGTAGTGTCTCAGTAAACTATAGGATCATAGAATACAGAGAGACAGTGTAGTGTCTCATTAAACTATAGGATCATAGAATACAGAGACAGTGTAGTGTCTCAGTAAACTATAGGACCATAGAATACAGAGACAGTGTAGTGTCTCAGTAAACTATAGGATCATAGAATACAGAGAGACAGTGTAGTGTCTCATTAAACTATAGGATCATAGAATACAGAGAGACAGTGTAGTGTCTCAGTAAACTATAGGATCATAGAATACAGAGAGACAGTGTAGTGTCTCATTAAACTATAGGATCATAGAATACAGAGACAGTGTAGTGTCTCAGTAAACTATAGGATCATAGAATACAGAGACAGTGTAGTGTCTCAGTAAACTATAGGATCATAGAATACAGAGACAGTGTAGTGTCTCAGTAAACTATAGGATCATAGAATACATAGAGACAGTGTAGTGTCTCAGTAAACTATAGGATCATAGAATACAGAGAGACAGTGTAGTGTCTCAGTAAACTATAGGATCATAGAATACAGAGAGACAGTGTAGTGTCTCATTAAACTATAGGATCATAGAATACAGAGACAGTGTAGTGTCTCAGTAAACTATAGGATCATAGAATACAGAGACAGTGCAGTGTCTCAGTAAACTATAGGATCATAGAATACAGAGACAGTGTAGTGTCTCAGTAAACTATAGGATCATAGAATACAGAGACAGTGTAGTGTCTCAGTAAACTATAGGATCATAGAATACATAGAGACAGTGTCTAAACCATATAATATCTAAAAATAATAATCTGTACATTGAAACTATAGGATGCCAGGTCAACAATTAATCTGTCTAAATTTGGCCGTATTTTTTTTTAAATATGTATAAATGACTATAAATACTTCTCCATTTATCCATAAAATATCTATAAAACAATGTGAGTCTCCTCCTTCTCCTCATGTAACTGGTGTTCAGAGCATCACAGTGTCAACAACATGAGTCATGACAGATGGGGGGAGGGGGGGGGGGCATGTAGCCTGGCCTGGATACCATGAAGAATCAGACATGTGAACATGAACACACACACACACACACACACACACACACACACACACACACACACACACACACACACACACACACACACACATACACACACACACACACACACACACACACACACACACACACACACACACACAGCACAGCACAAAGACACACACACACACACACACAGCACAGCACAGCACAAAGACACACACACACACACACACACACACACACACACACACACACACACACACACACACACACACACACACACACACACACACACACACACACACACACACACACACACACACACACACACACAGCACAGCACAAAAACACACACACACACACACACACACACACACACACACACACACACACACACACACACACACACAGCACAGCACACACAAAGACACACACACGCGCGCGCGCACACACACACACACACGCACACACACACACACACACACACATGCACGCACAGCACGCACGCACAGCACAGCACAGCACACACACGCACACACACGCATGCACGCAGGCACGCACACACACACACACACACACACACACACACACACACACAGGGTGGAGAGAGATGGAATGAGAGAGAAAGAGGAGAGGAAGATGAAGAGAGATGCAGAGAGAGTCAGAAGAGGACAGGAAGGAGACATTAGTAAAAATAGTAAAATATAGAACATTATGTTATGATTACAGGATTTACATCTACTGTATCTGCTTGAACCAGTAGGAGTAGTACATACATGTTGTATGTAATGTAGTAGTACATACATGTGTTAAATCACTCTAACCCAGTAGTACATACATGTTGTATGTAATCTGGAAGTACATACATGTGTTGAATCACTCTGACCCAGACAGAACATACATGATGTGTTGGCGTTTTGTCGTCTCGACTTAAACCCTCCAAACAACCAAACCCACTGATGTATCTTAAGGCTTGTTTTCAAAGCAGGTGAAATAACACATATTGTCCACAGGTTGAATTATAGTTTGTATATTTACTGACTGATGAAAATAACGTACAGAGATTTGAAACATGCTAGAGTTAGGATACTATAATCCACCATGTTATCTTATTGTTGTGTTTTAATAGTATTTAAAGTGCAGACTGGTTTGTATAAGTGTAGAACAGATTGCTTTACAAACATAACTCAGACGTATTCACAGAGCAGAGATATTCATCCATTTGACAACAAACCCACACAACTGTGGTTACATCAGGAATTTTAACCATGAAGCCAAAAATAGCAGATCTACAAGCTCTGCTATTTTGGGCTGCATTACACCATGCAGCGCACAACTGAGTGTAAATCTGTCATAATTCAGACCCTTAAACCAAATGCCTAATCCTAATCCTAACCCGTTCCTGTAAGCCCAAATCTAAAAGTATTTTTTTAACACAACCAAAACAACCATTTTCGCTTGTACTTTACACACGCGCACACGCACACGCACACGCACACGCACACACACACACACACACACACACACACACACACAGTAAAATGTTACAGCAGTGAGTGTTGTGTCGTGCCAGTCTTTTAAACATGGGGGGGGGGGGTTTAATCACATCCAGTGAAGAGCAGCATCTGTTCTGATCACTGAACCCAAAACCACTGAATAATACTGTGTCTACAAACCATCTGCTACCCATCAATATACTGTATATATTTTGTTTATATATACTGTAATATACGTATACTGTCATATATTTCCTGCCCGTCACGGTCTGGGCAGAAACCAGCTATCTCAGTTTTTTTTACTTTTTTTAATTGTCTTTAATAAATCAGTTCTATTGAACACCCTTTATGTGTGTGTGTGGGTTTATAAATCAGTTCTATTGAACACCCTTTATGTGTGTGTGTGGGTTTATAAATCAGTTCTATTGAACACCCTTTATGTGTGTGTGTGGGTTTATAAATCAGTTCTATTGAACACCCTTTATGTGTGTGTGGGTTTATAAATCAGTTCTATTGAACACCCTTTATGTGTGTGTGGGTTTATAAATCAGTTCTATTGAACACCCTTTATGTGTGTGTGTGGGTTTATACATATTGAACCAATGAAAAGTATTAAAAAGCTCTAACTCCATTGGATCCTCAAACTGTCAGTCAAACTCCACTTGAGCTGTATGTGGGTAAAGACAACACATCTGTATGTTAAGTGTTTTTAGTGTATATGTGCTTATGTCAGCTCTGATTGGTTAACTTGTCTGCTGTCTACAAATGCTGTTTGGATGTTTTTATTTGCTGTTGTTTGCTGTTTTTCTGTAAAGCACTTTGTAACTACTGTATTATGTTTGGAAAAGCATTTTGCAAATAAATGTATCATCCTCATCATCATTATCATCAATATATAACATTACATTACATTACAGTCATTTAGCAGACACTTTTATCCAAAGAGACTTACAATAAGTGCATTCAACATAGGTAGGGAACGAAACTACTAATCACCAGAAGTATTAAGTGCATTTTCTGCAAAAACAAGCAACTAAGAGTATACCTAGCGCTAAGGTAAAAGTGCAATATATCAGCTACCTACTTTCTTAAACAGATGAGACAAAAATAGCTAAATCAAATGAGCAGGAGCTAAAACAAATAAGTGTATAGACTAAACAAGATCCAATAAAACAATAAAACAATCGTTCGTACAACTAGTTAACAACAAGTAGGCCAGGCAAAGAGGAAGGGTAGTGTTTCCTGAAGAGGTGGGTTTTCAGCCTGCGGCGAAAGATGGGCAGTGACTCTGCTGTCCTGACATCAGTGGGGAGTTCATTCCACCACTGTGGGGCCAGAACAGAAAAAAGTCGTGACCGTGTGGATCGGCCAGAAGGACCCTTGAGTGACGAAGTGGTCGGGCAGGGGTGTAAGCATCGACCATAGCCCGGAGGTAAGAAGGAGCTGTTCCTTTCACTGCCCTATAGGCTAGCACCAGGGTTTTAAACTGGATGCGAGCCGCTACGGGGAGCCAGTGTAGAGAACGGAGAAGGATAGTTGTGTGGGAGAACTTGGGGCGGTTGAACACCAGACGAGCCGCAGCTTTCTGAACAAGCTCCAGAGGTCTGATGGCTGATGCCGGAGCACCAGCAAGGAGGGAGTTGCAGTAGTCCAGGCGGGAGATGACAAGAGCCTGGATGAGCACCTGGGCTGCCTTCTCCGTGAGAAGGCAGCCCAGGTGCTCATCCAGGCTCTTATAAGTAACTCGTCTAACGTCAGATCTCACAAACATGTTTTGTTTACTGCTGCTAGATCTTGTGTGTTTCTGGGACACAGAAAGGTTGATAATAAATTTGATTTTCTCCTGATTTGTCTCTCTGAAAAAAAGCCATTTTAGTGTCAGAATGTTGGGAAGATTGTGTGTCTTGTGTCATTTAGTTCAGTGACCATGAGGTTAAAGAATGGTTCACGTTCACTCTCCAATTGGAATGAATACTCCAGACTAATAGAAAAATCAAACTTATACATCTTGGTCACATGACTTCAGAGATAATGTGTACCAATTTGTGTGAGTGAACCCAGTGAATATATTTATATATTTAGGTTATAGTGAGTGAACCCAGTGAATATATTTATATATTTAGGTTATAGTGAGTGAACCCAGTGAATATATTTAAGTCATAGTGAATGAACCCAGTATATTCTTTAGGATGTAGTGAGTGAACTCAGTGAATATATATATATATATTTAAGGTGTAGTGAGTGAACACAGTGAATATATTTATATATTTAAGTCATAGTGAGTGAACACAGTGAATATATTTATATATTTAAGTCATAGTGAGTGAACACAGTGAATATATTTATATATTTAAGTCATAGTGAGTGAACACAGTGAATATATATATATATTTAAGGGGTAGTGAGTGAACACAGTGAATATATATATATATATTTAAGGTGTAGTGAGTGAACACAGTGAATATATTTATATATTTAAGTCATAGTGAGTGAACACAGTGAATATATATATATATTTAAGGGGTAGTGAGTGAACTCAGTGAATATATATATATATTTAAGTCATAGTGAGTGAACACAGTGAATATATTTATATATTTAAGGTGTAGTGAGTGAACTCAGTGAATATATTTATATATTTAAGTCATAGTGAGTGAACACAGTGAATATATTTATATATTTAAGGTGTAGTGAGTGAACACAGTGAATATATTTATATATTTAAGGTGTAGTGAGTGAACTCAGTGAATATATTTATATATTTAAGTCATAGTGAGTGAACTCAGTGAATATATTTATATATTTAAGGTGTAGTGAGTGAACTCAGTGAATATATTTATATATTTAAGTCATAGTGAGTGAACACAGTGAATATATTTATATATTTAAGGTGTAGTGAGTGAACTCAGTGAATATATATTTATATATTTAAGTCATAGTGAGTGAACTCAGTGAATATATTTATATATTTAAGGTGTAGTGAGTGAACTCAGTGAATATATATATATATATTTAAGGTGTAGTGAGTGAACTCAGTGAATATATTTATATATTTAAGTCATAGTGAGTGAACACAGTGAATATATTTATATATTTAAGTCATAGTGAGTGAACACAGTGAATATATTTATATATTTAAGGTGTAGTGAGTGAACTCAGTGAATATATATTTATATATTTAAGTCATAGTGAGTGAACTCAGTGAATATATTTATATATTTAAGGTGTAGTGAGTGAACTCAGTGAATATATATATATATATTTAAGGTGTAGTGAGTGAACTCAGTGAATATATTTATATATTTAAGTCATAGTGAGTGAACACAGTGAATATATTTATATATTTAAGTCATAGTGAGTGAACTCAGTGAATATATTTAAGGTGTAGTGAGTGAACACAGTGAATATATATATATATTTAAGTCATAGTGAGTGAACACAGTGAATATATTTATATATTTAAGGTGTAGTGAGTGAACTCAGTGAATATATTTATATATTTAAGTCATAGTGAGTCAACACAGTGAATATATTTATATATTTAGGTTGAACTCAGTGCCCCAGCAGCACTGACAGACAGGAGAAATAAAGGAAACTTTGTAGAGAACAGCAGTGATCAATAGATCAATACATCTGAATACTAAGATGGATGTTCTCCTCATTACCAAAGACTCTGCTCTGCCAGCAGCTGGCCCTCAGCCCAGTGGTGGAAAAAGTACTGACATTTTTTACTTAAGTAAAAGTATCAATACTACTGTGTAAAAATACTCTGTTACAAGTGGAAGTCCGGAATTCCAAATTTACTTGAGTAAAAGTGCAAAAGTATTGGTATCAAAATGTACTTAAAGTACCAAAAGTAGAAAGCAGTCATAATGCAGAATGTGCCATTTCACAAGTTTTCAAAATGTATACAAATCTTTTGAAAATAGCAGATCTACAAGCAACGCATTGTGAGCTTGTAGATCTGCTATTTTGAAATGGCCGAAATGTATATAGGGCTGAAGTGGTTAATGTATGTTTTGTAATAATAATAAAAATCTGCAAAGTAACTAGTAACTAAAGTTTTCAAATAATTGTAGTGGAGTAAAAGTAAAAACAATATTTATATATAAATACTTTTACTTCTACTCCACTACATCTCAGAGGCCTGAGATGTAGTGGAGTAGAAGTAAAAGTACTGACATTTGAAATTACTCCAGTAAGGTAAAAAATTACTCAAAATTGTACTTAAGTACAGTACTACATAGGTTAGGACTGTTCACCAGTGGATAGGTGGTATTAGGTGTGTGTGTGTGTGTGTGTGTGTGTGTGTGTGTGTGTGTGTGTGTGTGTGTGTGTGTGTGTGTGTGTGTTTGTGTGTGTGTGTGTGTGTGTGTGTGTGTGTGTGTGTGTGTGTGTGTGTATATTTGTGTTCCACGTGCATCAGTGCTGCAGTCAGTGCTGAGTCAGATGAAAGTCTTCTGTTTCTTTCTTCCTCTCTGTCTGTCTGTCTGTCTGTCTGTCTGTCTGTCTGTCTGTCTGTCTGTCTGTCTGTGTGTCTGTCTGTGGATGAGATGCTTATAGGATGAGACACAAACACATTTCTGTGTGGGACCAATCATCTAGCAGTAAACACATCTGTGATATAATGGCCCTCATGTATCAATGGAGTGTACAAACCGGCTTACATTTTGCCTTACACCAACATCCAAGTGAGATTTATCAAGCGATCCTATAAAACCAATCCTAGCGTACATTTGGTCGGAGCGTTGATAAATCTGACGGCTGAAACCGAGCGTCATTTTAAATAGCACGCCCTTAAATATTCTCCAAACACCTCTCTCCATTTTACGACATGAAGAACTAACAACTAACTACAATCTTTGTCACGTAGGCTTGTAGCCTACATGACTGACAGATTATGATACCAATCACATCGCCATGAATGGAATACGTTTGTATATTCATTTCTTTAACACGTACCGAGCAGTGCGCGTTGGAGTTACACTAAAATAAAGCAGTCATGTAGGCTATTCCCTGTGAGACTCAGGCTGCAGTCAGTCCTGTGGAGCGTCGGGCTTATATCCTCAACTCAGCTAGGTTGTACATAACTCCATAGGACACGTTACTGTATATAGGTTAACCAGGTTGTACATAACTCCATAGGACACGTTACTGTATATAGGTTAACCAGGTTGTACATAACTCCATAGGACACACTACTGTATATAGATTAACCAGGTTGTACATAACTCCATAGGACACACTACTGTATATAGGTTAACCAGGTTGTACATAACTCCATAGGACACACTACTGTATATAGATTAACCAGGTTGTACATAACTCCATAGGACACACTACTGTATATAGGTTAACCAGGTTGTACATAACTCCATAGGACACGTTACTGTATAGGTTTGGAGACCTCACTGTCCATGAAAAGAGAACAGCGGCACCAAAAGTTGCGGTGACCTCACCGTAGGCCCATTATGTGGTCTACACCGCGTTGATAAATGAGGGCCAGTGTGTTTTCCTTTATTTAAACCACCCCTTAAAGCAGGACAAAGAC
>NC_137622.1:45657926-45673293 GCF_963280865.1 Gymnoscopelus braueri
TCCCCAGTCAGAGTTATCAGTTTGAATGAAAGTACTAGAATTATGTGCAGGATGTCATTTGTATTTGTGTACCAGTAATCACCCTCCCCTGTGCCAATGTTGGCGCCCGTGCCTAATATAAGGTTGCCTACCCCTGAACATTTGCCCCTTTTTATAAACGGTCTCTGGTCAGTTTGTGTTGCCCATACTCCTGGGTTCTCTGTGTCTGAGCTTCTCCTGTTGTTCTTGCCTTAAACAGTTGCTCCTTGTAGAACTTTATAGAAGCCTCTATATTGCTTCACACTAAATGACGGCCCACCTGCCTGATGGTGGTGTGTAAGATCTATTGAGACGTGGTATTGGCCTTATATGCCCTACATTGTGTACATAACGGTGTTACTGTTCAAGCCTACTGTATGTGAATCAGTGTTAATTTTGACAGCAAATTTTGATTTAGTCTTAGTCTTAGTCCTTTGAATAACACACCATTTAGTTTTAGTCCTACTTTAGTCTTCTGAAAATGTTTAGTCTTAGTCTTAGTCTAGTCGACTAAATATCAAAACCTTAGTCTTTTAGTCTTAGTCTTAGTCAAAAACAATTACACTGCAGCAAATTCTGATTTAGTCTTAGTCGACAAAATTAACACTGATGTGAATATGGGTTTGCATATTATTGGGTTTTCATACAATGGTACATATTGACACTTATTAGGGCTTCTATCCCCCTTTTTTAATGCATTTGATATATTGAATCATACCTGATTGGTCATGTTTGTGTCTGTAATGCATTGTGTGATCATGTTGTTTCTATATCATGGTGTCTTTGTGTTCACTTCAGTGAGGAAGGTCGAGAGAGAGAGAGAGAGAGAGAGAGTGAGAGCCCCAAACATCAGACACACTCACTCAGGTGCAATAAATTAGACAAAATCCAACACCTGGAGCCCACAGTGTGTGAGCGTTCTCTTTCAGTTTAGAGCAGGGGTCTTCAACAGGGGGTCCGGGACCCCTAGGGGGTCCTCAGAGTTACTACAGGGGGTCCGCCAAATATTTGTGTGATATGATGACGATTTTTTTACCTTAACCACTTGAACCCTAGCATCCCTTTTCTGAGGAGAACTTTAACCAAAAATAGCAGATCTACAAGCTAGGCGTTGTGAGCTTGTAGATCGGCTATTTTTGTCAAAGAGGTGTAGGTGTAGAGGGAAAAAAGAGCAGACCAAGTAAACAAAAAAAGTATAATCCGAAACAAAATTTTATACAATATAGAGGGGGTCCCTGCTTCATCTCTCTCTCAGCTAGGGGGTCCTTGGCCTGAAAACCCCTGGTTTAGAGGACAGAAACTTGCAATGCGCCTGGTCTACCAGATACACCACAGACACACCCATGTACCTTCAGTAACCTTAAAGACACACACCCTCACAACACCAGAGGGAGCTCCACTGAACTCGTTCAACCCAGATTTGGCTCAAACAAGGGGTTACATTTGTTCTATTGCTATGCCACTAGGATGTAGAATGCCCTTCCAACAACTATCAACAAGTGTGACTCCTTACTCTTTCAAACTGTGAGGAGGACCGTATTAGCGGCGGCTGTTATCAGTAGAGCCAAGTAGTAGGTTGCAACAAGAAGGTGTATTTATTCACCTTAGAAAATACAAACATGACCAGAACACCACATGTACTGTAGCTCTACTACACCATCAACAACCTTCAGTCTACTGGCAGCTTTTTATACTCAGCTGAGCTAATGAGCCAGCCTGGACTATACCATTCCAAGGGGTGCCTTCTAAATATAGCATACCATGAATAGAGCATTCAATAAATAAACATACAATACATAAATAAACACACCCCATGAATACTAAATACCCTTAACCCCCACAAGTATATTAAAAGTCTCGCTGAACTACAAAATACTCTTTCCTCACGACTACAACAAACCATAAGCAACTCTAAAACACATCACAACCCCCCCTCTGCCATCCTGACTTGGTCCAGTCCAATTATACTGGACAGAAAGCAGGACTTGGACAGTAACTGTTAAGATTCCAATCGTCACTCAACATTACATATCTTACACATATTGCACTTAAGTCTCTATTGCACTCATTCTTATTCTACACATTGCATGGATCTGCTCATCCTGATTACCACCAAACATTTCTGTCCCCAGGTGGAACTAATTAGCTGAGTGGCTCAACAACACAGGAAACATTCAGTTAAAATGTATTCAATCAACAATAAAATCAGGACTGTGCAAAACACATCTGTGCAAATTAATAAAGTGCCAATACCTAAAGTGCCCATATGCTGTGCAAATACCGTCCCCCAAGGATCCGTGCTTGGCCCCACCCTATTCACCCTGTATATGCTCCCCCTCGGCTGTGTCATCAGCAGGCATGGAATATCTTTCCATTGCTATGCTGATGACACACAGCTCTACATAAAAATGGACCCCCCCTGTCCCCCCCGCTCGGCAGTCCCACTGTCATCCCCGTCACCATCACCTTCATCCACAATCACCATCTGCCTGGATGAGATAAAGGCGTGGATAAAACACAACTTCATACAACTCAACAGCTCCAAAACCGAGGCCATTCTCATCGGCACCCCACACCAAGTTAAATCATCCCCCATAACAAGCATCACCTTCTCCGGGCAGGACCTTCCCCTCTCATCAGTTGTCACCAACCTGGGCGTCAAAATGGACCCCCGCCTCAACTATGAGACCCACATCAAACACCTCTGCAAAACATCCTTCTTCCACCTCAGAAATATAGCTAAACTCCGCCCCACCCTCACTCTTCCTGACGCCGAAAAGTTGGTCCACGCCTTTGTCTCCTCCAGGTTGGACTACTGTAATGCACTTCTCGTCGGGATCCCTAGCAAGAGCCTTCAAAAGCTCCAATACATACAGAACAGGGGTGCTAGGATCCTGACGAGAGTGCGCAAATACGAGCACATCACACCCCATTCTCAAATCACTGCACTGGCTTCCCATCTCATCCCGGACAGAATACAAAATCACCCTGTTAACCCACCAGTGCATCTACGGAAATGCCCCCCCCCCCTACCTCAAGGAATTGATCGAACCACAGACCGCCACCCGCAGCCTCCGCTCCGGAAACACAAACAAACTTAAGGAACGGCACACCAAC
Source organism: Gymnoscopelus braueri (assembly GCF_963280865.1). NCBI lineage: Eukaryota > Metazoa > Chordata > Actinopteri > Myctophiformes > Myctophidae > Gymnoscopelus > Gymnoscopelus braueri. The sequence continues at coordinate 45,661,062 of NC_137622.1, forward strand.
CTCCGCACTATGGGAGACCGAGCATTCTGTTCAGCTGCCCCCCGGCTGTGGACCTCACTCCCAGACCATCTCAGAGCTCCTCAATCTGTGAACACTTTTAAGAGAGCACTAAAAACCTACCATTTTAACAAAGCATTTGGTTAGCTTTTTAAGCCGGTTTAATAACCCTGCTTCTCCATTTTAAACTTGTTTTTAAACATGTTTTTAACCTGTTTTAGACTTTTCATTATCTTGCAAATGGTTTTCTTTATCTTGTTTTATTATGGACTGTAGCACTTTGAGGTTTGTTTCAAATGTAAAGTGCAATACAAATAAAATGTATTATTATTATTATTATTATTATTATTAAATACCGTTCAAATACTACGGGTTAAATTACATGTACAAACATAGAAACAGAGGTCCTCTCTGTTACTATTACTGTATATTATTGTATGTCTTTAAATGTCTTGATGAATTGAATACACCAGACCACAATGGAAACAAGCCCTCAGGGCTTTTTGTGTTATCCTTTTAGCGGTTGCATGTCGGCTTTACGACATGTCGCCTTTCCGACGGTTACTAACCCTATACCTAACCCTAACCGCACGCGGAAGCCACGTAGTCGGAGTAGTGGGATGTCGGAATTATGAGCGCAAACCCCTTTTAGCACCATTGTATAATCGTACCGCTGTACTATTTGTAAACTGTTAATATTATTCAAACAGACAGACAGACAGACAGACAGACAGACAGACAGACACATTGTCTGGACTCATTTTGATTCCAGGACAGAAAGCTATATCAAAGTTATATCAAAGAGGCGATAGTCCCCTGTGCGCAGCTCTTCCAGCAGGCTGTCAGGGACCCATATGACCCATATGACCCATATGACCCATATGACTTTACTTAAATATAATAAGGCAAACAAGAGGTACACCTCACAGGGCCAAATACAGGACCCAGGGGAAAACACAGAAACCCGGAATAACAACAAAACAACAACAATGATCCAGCACAGAGAGCAGTCACAGACAGTCTTAAATAGTCTGAGGTTTGTTAAGCCAACTAGGCATGGCTGATACCTGCAGGTGAGTCCACTCTATGGAATCAGAGTCCAAAGAGGAGAGGGGAGGGGCTAGGGAGCTCAGGAGGAAGACACACCAGGGCTCCAGGGCAAGGGCACATTACACAGGGCAGGGGCAGATTGTGACACAGGCCCTGTGTCCCCCACACAGAGCTCGTTCAGCAGGCCCTGTGTCCCCCACACAGAGCTCGTTCAGCAGGCCCTGTGTCCCCCACACAGAGCTCGTTCAGCAGGCCCTGTGTCCCCCACACAGAGCTCGTTCAGCAGGCCCTGTGTCCCCCACACAGAGCTCGTTCAGCAGGCCCTATGTCCCCCACACAGAGCTCGTTCAGCAGGCCCACAGCCCCATGCTGACTGCAGGCCTCATGAATAATGCAGGCAGCTGCAGCAGCCATCCTCCTCCTGCCTCTCTACACATGGAGGAGGAGGAGGGGGGGGGGGCAGGGGGGGGGGGGGAGACCGGGGGGCCGAGAAAAGGGGAAGGGGACAGAAGAGAGAGAATAGTAGAAGAGAATTGGCCGAGCGAGGAGGCAGAGAAAAAGAGAAAGGAGACAGGATATTGGAGGAGGTGCAGCAGAGGAGAGAGAGAGAGAGAGAATGTTAAAGAGCTCAGTGAAGAATAGAGGCCACATGGAAGCAAAGGAAAGAAAGAACATCTGTCTCTTCATAACATCTGTATCTTCATAGAATAAAGACAACATCTGTATCTTCATATAGAATAAAGACAACATATGTATCTTCATAGAATAAAGACAACATATGTATCTTCATAGAATAAAGACACAACATCTGTACCTTCATAGAATAAAGACACAACATCTGTACCTTCATAGAATAAAGACAACATCTGTACCTTCATAGAATAAAGACAACATCTGTACCTTCATAGAATAAAGACAACATCTGTACCTTCATAGAATAAAGACAACATCTGTACCTTCATAGAATAAGAAAGATACAGCAGAGAAAGGCAAGAAAAGTAAAGTATTGACAGTTAACACTGAGGACAAAACCATTGCCACTGCACTGCTGACAGGACGGAGCTGGAGGCAGTCGAGGACATCAAATATCTCTGAGCCTGGACTGCTTCAACGAAACAGGACCTGAAGGTCCTTAAGGCACTGGCCTGGAATGGATGAGGAGAGTGTGGATATGTTCATACGTAGCTACAGTGGAGTAAGTACTGCTGTATTAGACATGGACCCTCACAGTGGAGTCAGTACTGCTGTATGAGACATGGACCCTCACAGTGGAGTCAGTACTGCTGTATGGAGCTGATACATGGACCCTCACAGCACAAAGGGCCCTGGATGGAGTCTACACAAGAATGCTATGAATGGCACTAGGTGTCACATGGATGGACCACATCAGAAACGTGGTCGTCTACAGGGACCTACAGTACCACAGGTCACAGTCAAGGTCAGAGAGAGAAGGATGAGGCTGGTCCCTGCGTCAGGCACCTGGAACTAGAGGCAAGCAAACTGACACTATGGAGTTAACCCAGGGCAAAGACAGGAAAGGAAAGAAGCTCACCACTACCTACGTTTTCACGGATGACTCAGCTCTACTAGTCTCCCATTGAAAAAAACACTAAGTGCAGAACTCTTAAAAATCTGCACATGATTAACTGATAATAAGTTGTCACTTAAACTTTGTAAAACCGAGTGGGTCCAATCACAACCTAAAGAACTCTCCTGGACTCAGAGAGGTGCTATACACGAATCCACAGACCCGCTGCCTGTAGGCAGCCATAGCTGCGGTGTCCGCACCACGACACCGCGACACCGCAGCTACAGTATAGCTGCCTACAGGCAGAACGTCTGTGGATTTGTTTATAGGCAACTATGAAGTCACATCCAGGGAGGCAGTCACAGGTTTTGCATATCAGACAACACATTATCAGGAGAGAATATGGCAGTGAAAGTCATATCAAAAGTAAACCAAAAAGTTACATTTCTTGCTAGTCTCGACTCAAAATTACAGCCATCAGCACTAGTACTGTAGTACAATGTCATTTCCACTACGCCTACTCATCCTGGTATTCTAGCATCACTGATATCCTCAAAACAAAGCTACACACCTCTAAAATAAAATGATTAGATGAATCCTTAAACTACACCCAGAACTCATCTTCTCCATACATGCCCACTTTATAAGCCTGTGGTGGCTTTGAGGAGAGAAGAGAGAATCTCACATGATAATGTGTATAATGGTTCACAGGAACACGACACCAATAGTGAGTTCCCCAACTATCTAGTTTATATTTGTTGAAGGTCAGGGACACCCATAGGTATTCCACTACAGACTTTAGGTCCTATCTGGCCTTACCCCTCATGCCTAAACCTTTTTAGGCATCTTTCACTATTTTGAAAAACATTTTAAAACGGTGACAATAACCATTCTACATCGACACGGTGTGAGGTTGTAGACCGGCTATATCTTTTAAAATGTTTTTCTAAATAGTAAAAAAAACAAAACAAAAACAGTTTAGGCATAAAGGCGGTTACACACCGGCGAATATGCGAATATACGCAAAATTCGGACTCGTTCCGAATAATTAAAAGACGCTTTTTTCGCTCCGCGAAACTGGTGTGGAAGCTTGCATTGACTTTATAAGGTTTAAAAAAAAAACGTATTATTCGCATGAAAAAAATCGCCCCGGTGTGTAAGGACCTTTAGGAGTAAGGCAAGATTAGGGCCCTTTGTACCATGGCCATTTATAACAGCTGTATGGGCAACAACTTCCTTCTTATACTCAGCAGCTGTCATGTGGAATGAGCTTCTTACAGTCTAAAGTCCATGTGGTCTCAGAGGACAACTTTAAATCTGCTCACAAAAGATGACTGAATGATAGCAGGACCTATTCATAACTACTATGTCCACATTATAACATCATCAGGACCTATCATCAGGACCTATTCATAACTACTATGTCCACATTATAACATCATCAGCCGCGTAGTCGGAGTAGTGGGATGTCGGAATTATGAGCGGTACCCCTGAAAAAGCATGCGGCCTGAACTGGGGTCTGAGACAGAGACAGTGAGACAGAGGTTCTGGGGTTAGGGTTAGATAGAGACAGAGAGACAGAGGTTCTGGGGTTAGGGTTAGATAGAGACAGAGACAGAGAGACAGAGGTTCTGGGGTTAGATAGAGACAGAGACAGAGAGACAGAGGTTCTGGGGTTAGGGTTAGATAGAGACAGAGACAGAGAGACAGAGGTTCTGGGGTTAGGGTTAGATAGAGACAGAGACAGTGAGACAGAGGTTCCGGGACTTCCTGAAGGCCTAACTGACCTCAGCTTGACTTCATCATTCGCTTGATGATTGTGTAAAGCTTGGAGTAAAGCTTGTGACATTTGTGCCGTGTAGTCGATACTGACCACCTTCATTCAACATTATTTTTGACATCTGTGGATGTTTTTATTAACATCTAGAATGAACACACCATTCCACATTCTGAATCTTTTTAAAGCATGTATCAGTAACAAATGACAAATTCCCTCTTCTGTGCCATGACATTTAAACATAAGTGTAGATCTTTACCTACAGCCTACAGCGAGGGCCAACTGGGTTGAGTTGAGTTAGACGTGTTATTCATTCAATGTCCAGAGTGCTTACATCTCTTTGGATATGTCACTCCATTTATTGTCTCCGCCAGGCCGAAAGGCATGGCGAGAGAGTATGTTTTACCCCCTGTCCGTCCGTCCGTCCGTCCGTCCGTCCGTCCGTCCGTCCGTCCGTCCGTCCGTGTGCCCGTCCTGTCCGTCCGTTAGCAGCTAATCTCTGGCACCGTTGGCCCGGCCGCTGCAAAACTGTGCATGCACACTCCCTGGATGCCTACTCAGAACCTCTGGCCCAAATTTTACAGATTGGCCTGTTATAGCGCCACCAGGAGGCCGATATGTGCAAAACACATTTATTGATACTACTCCTACAGATTTTGTCCAAACATCACACAAATCGGTACACAGTATCTCTATAGTCATGTGATCAACACGGATTTATCCGATTTACCATATTCCATCCTGATTGCCTAAGATTGGCTTCCAAAGTTTGCAGGATTGTTCCGTTTTGAACAAAATGCCTCAAATCATGAACGCAGCTTGCGATTTCCGTGAAATTTCACACGCACATTTCTATTAGGCCGACGAAGAAATGCCACCCTTTTCACATTGGCCTGTTATAGCGCCACCAGCAGGTCTAATTTTGCAAACATATTTTTGGAACAAAATGCCTCAAATCATGAATGCAGTGTCTGATTGCAGTGAAAAGCCCTTGAACAAATGGCACCCTTTTCACATTGGCCTATTATAGCACCACCAGGAGGCCACAATAACGTACCTGACCTGGCGGAGACCTGTGCTCCGAGGAGCACTTTTTCTAGTTTTACATATAAACCAAACATATATACAGAAACTCTTTCAACAAAGAACACTGAACGCCGTCCTGCATGGTCAGAAAACTGTGTGGCTTTTCTCATCACACACCTGGGTCTAATCACCCACTGACAGGTATAAATGAGTACCCGCCCCCTGTGGTGGTTACCATGGTGATTAACAATGCCACACCCCTGCACCACGATAACCCGAGTTAAAATAAAACAACACAATAAACAATGATTGTATTTTGTCTCCAACAATAATGTTTGTACAACATACAGCCAATGACAGCAGAAACCCCACAAAGACGTGCTGAGCTACAGTAGATGACTGTGATGACTCAGTCCTTACACAAACATACAGTAAATAACTAACAGCAGGCCTGGACTCAGGACTGCTGAATGAAACGTTGTTTTCATTAATTAAATGTTTTAATCACACTGATGGCTCCTGAATATCCTGAGATCAGCTCATTTGATGCTGCTTCGACAGGTAGACAGACAGGCAGGCAGACAGACAGACAGACAGACAGACAGACAGACAGACAGACAGACAGACAGACAGACAGACAGACAGACAGACAGACAGACAGGCAGGCAGGCAGACAGACAGACAGACAGACAGACAGACAGACAGACAGACAGGCAGGCAGGCAGGCAGGCAGACAGACAGACAGACAGACAGACAGACAGACAGACAGACAGACAGAGGAACATGGCTGATTGAGTCTTCCTCTATAATCTTGTTGTTGAATCAATAGTAAACAGAGCTTTACAAGTGTCACTACATACTGAAGTCCTCAAGCTCTCTGTCTGTCTGTCTGTCTGTCTGTCTGTCTGTACACACACACACACACACACACACACACACACACACACACACACACACACACACACACACACACACACACACACACACACACACACACACACACACACACACACACACACACACACACACACACACACACACACACACACACACACACACACACACACACACACACACACACAAAGCAGACTGACAGACTGGATCTAATCGTCTGATTCTGATAAACTCAACATCTGCTGGAAAGGATTCATTACAGCTTCAACACACACGCACGCACGCACGCACGCACGCACGCACGCACGCACGCACGCACGCACGTACGCACACACACACACACACACACACACACACACACACACACACACACACACACACACACACACACACACACACACACACACACACACACACACACACACACACACACACACACACACACACACAGATGTACAGTATGTGAAACATACCCTCCGGTATCTAAGCTGGACGGCTGGGTGAGACCTTAAAGATCTGCTGTAGTGTTGTCCTCTAGACTCAGTATAATGTCTTCCTGTGTGGGTCCCTTATATTCAGTTAAACCCTATGTGTGTGTAATATGTCCACTTACATGTATATTCAGTTCAACTCTATGACGATATACACTGTATGAATGAACATAAAGGCTTTGTAGAGTTTACATATAGTCAAACCTCCTATCTCCGTTTTTAACCCTAATGTCTGTGTGTGGGTTTTACAAATATTGAATCGATGCAAAGTATTAAAAAGCTCTTCTGACTAAACCTTCTAACTCCATTGGATCCTCAAACTGTCAGTCAAACCTTCTAACTCCACCTTGTCATTCCAATCAATGATGAACAAAACAACAACTATCTCCACATGAATGGTCTTGAGCTGTATGTGGGTAAAGTGATGATAATATAATGTATTTAAAGTAATACTAGGTAACGTTTTCAACAAAACTAAAGTTAAATTGTATATCTTTTGCGAGTGGCAAAAGTTTCACAACACCCACTCCGTGAATTTCACCCCCGGAAGCCTTTTATTTATATATTTTCTATTGAACGTGTACGGGGGGGACTTTCCCGGGAAAATGACGTTCCTGGCCAACGTCATGACGTCGTGGCCGACGTCCTCAGGAACTACCGCAACGGTTTCCTGTTTGGCCAGGAACTACCGCGCTATTAACAAAAAGGAACCTCACGCTGATTTTAAGATAATGTAGGATTGGAAGATCGAAAAAGAACAGAAAAAGAAAGCACAGCTCATGGTAACTAATGCTCCACTGGCTAAGAGAAACGATCCGTAGATAGTATAAAACAATTAAAAGATCGCTTTTTGAAACGCTTCCGGCTTCCGGTGAAAACGAATGGAATTCTGGGTAATCGAGGACTAGGGAAATTGTATGCAGTGACGGTAGTGACCAGCAGAGGTTGCTAAAAATCGTTATTTGTGATTCTGCATTGTACAACTTTAATATAATAATAATATAATGTATTTAACATAATAATAATATAATGTATTCCTAACGTTAACTGAAACTTTTCTGGAACTGATTTTTTCTGCACTGATTGGGACATGTTTAAAGAGTCGTGTAATGACATTAATGAACTCACTGATGTTATTTGTAGCTGGATATCTCATTGTGAGAACACAGTGATCCCTGTCAAAACTGTCAAGATTTATCCTAACAGCAAGCCATGGGTATCTAAGTCACTTAAAGGGCTATTGCAAAAAAAGGAAAAGGCATTTAAAGAAGGGAACCATATAGAGAAAGAGATAAAACAAGAAATCAGGGCTAGAAAAATGAGGTATAAAGACAAAATAGAAAATCAGCTCAAGATGAATAATCTGGGTTCTGTCTGGAGTAGTATGAAAACTATTGTAGGACTTAAAGAAGAGGGTAGGACTAACATACAGCTTAGTGGCTATAATTCAGATCTGCAGCTATAGCAGAGGATTTTAATGAGTTCTATACCAGATTTGATGTGCATGATTTCAAAGGGCAACATTCTGAGCTTAGGAAGGGGTTGGTGAAATCTAGGGTTCATGACCTCTCCTTTGATGAACATAGTGTGACCACGTGTTTTAAAAGGTGTAAACCTAAGAAAAGTCCAGGCCCAGACAATATAGGAGGCCGTCTGCTTACTGTCTGTGCAGAACAGCTAGGCCCTATTTTCTATTTTATTTTTCAGCTGTCTCTTACTCAGCAGAAGGTGCCATCTTTATGGAAGCGATCCATTGTGGTGCCGGTTTAGCCTGGTAAACCCTCCCTCCGGAAATCTCATTTCCATTTGATTCCAGGAGTGAGTCTGGCATGAAGGCTTGTATGGGCGTTTCTAGTGCATTACCAAATAACCGAGCCAATCAGTGTCCTCGCTCATTGTTTTGTGATTGACAGCGGGGGTAGGCCAATCAGGTGGAACCCGAGTGGTTCACACGTCATTAATCAATACACCTTTCATACAAGCTGCTCATTAACATCAAAGACAAACCAATTACTCCTGGTGATAATCACTGCAGCCTAAAGTGGCTTAATTGGACATCAAAGGGCCACTTGGACATCAAAGCTACATTACTCCCGCCCAGCTCCAGCCCACAGCCAAATTGCCCATATAGGTCTGCAGGCCAGACTCACTCCTGAAATAAAATACAAATGAGATTTCTGGAGGGAGGGTTTACCAGGCTAGTGCCGGTTACCAAGGGTCCTCGTCCCAAAGCTCTCAATGACTTCAGGCCTGTGGCCTTAAAGGGATACTTCACTTTCGGGCCGGGGACACATTTAAAAAAAATATTAAAAATAAATGAAAAAAGTTATGGAAAATTCATGGCCCCCTCACGCATTAGTAGGACACTCTAATGCGTGAGGGGGCCATGAATTTTCCATAACTTTTTTCATTTATTTTTAATATTTTTTTTAAATGTGTCCCCGGCCCTAAAGTGAAGTATCCCTTTAACCTCTTTGGTTATGAAGTCATTTGAGAGGCTTGTTAAGGATGAGCTCTTGGCAATAACTGAGTGTTGCCTGGACCCCTTGCAATTTGCATACAGGGCTAAGAGAGGAGTGTCTGATGCTACCATCACCTTACTGAACCTTCTATTTTCACACCTGGAAGTTAGCAAGACACATGCTAGGCTGCTTTTTGTTGACTTCTCATCAGCCTTTAACACTATTCAGCCACACATACAAGTTGAAAAATTAGTTAAAGGGGTATTTCACTTTCAAAAAAACTTTTGGTCATTTTATCGTCTACTCAGGCTTTAGTGAGCCCCCCAGACCGTTTTTAAGCTGCTTGATTTAGTATTTAGATATTTGATATTCATTTTATCAGACACGCCCCTTTCCTATACAAACCCATTATAACTTCAAACTCCATTTTAACCCGTTAGATTCATCAAAAACACCCGTCCTTGGTTCTGGTGACTCACCCTGCCCTCCTAATACATGAGGGGGCCGTGTTTTTTCGATTACTTTTTTCATTTATTTAATTTAATTTTTTAAATGTATTTAATTCTTTTCATTTTCCAAAAAAAATATTAAAAATAAATGAAAAAAGTAATCGAAAAAACACGGCCCCCTCGCGTATTACGAGGGCAGGGTGAGTCACCAGAACCAAGGACGGGTGTTTTTGATGAATCTAACGGGTTAAAAATGAAGGTTGAAGTTATAATGGGTTTGTATAGGAAGGGGGCGTGTCTGATAAAATGAATATCAAATATCTAAATAATGAATCAAGCAACTTAAAAACTGTCTGGGGGGCTCACAAAAGCCTGAGTAGAAGATAAAATGAGCAAAGGTTTTTTTGAAAGTGAAATATCCCTTTAACAACTTTGGCTTAGATTCAGGTATTATTGGTTGGGTTCTTGATTTTCTCACAAATAGAACCCAGAGGGTACGGGTGAATGGTAAATTGTCTGGAGAACTAACATCATCCACCGGCTCACCCCAAGGTTGTGTTCTTTCCCCACTCTTGTATATCCTGTATACTAATGATTGTAGGAGTCAACATGTACATATCTTTTTCCCCCTCTTTTTATTTTCTTTTGTTGTACATAGTGATATTTTTTTGCTGTTTTTTCTTTTGTAATGATATTCGAACTGTGGTGCCACTATATATGTATATGAATTGAATACCAAGGCCCTCATTGGAAACAAGTCCGCAAGGACTTTTATGAACGGACCTGTTAGACAAAGTATTTTAAATGTAACTGTGCTGTTTTACATTTTTTTTGCCTAATAAAATATTCAATCAATCAAAAACAACAGACACATTCTTAAATTTGCAGATGATTCTGTGATTGTTAGTCTTTTGAGTGATAGTGAAGCCAGTCATGGCCCAGTTGTAGATGACTTCATTTCTTGGTGTGAAGATGCATTCCTACAACTGAATGTCACAAACACTAAAGACATGGTTATCGATTTTAGACGATCTCCACCAGCTCCTCAGAGTAGTGTCATAAATGGCCAGACAGTGGATTTGGTAACCACAATATCTCGGCTCCATTATTGACTATCGTCTGAAATTTGACTTCAATACTGAAATGGTGTGTAAGAAAGGTCAACAGCGCCTCTTCTGTTTAAGGAAGCTAGCCAAATTTCAGGTGGACAAGTCATTGATGATTTTATTCTACAGAGCTTTCATAGAGTCTGTTATTTCATTTGCTGCCATTTGTTGGTATGGAAACCTTGGCATTAAACAGAAAAATGCCCTTAACAGGGTTGTGAGGGGGGCTAGCAAGATTGTGGGGGTACAATTTAGCTGTCTGAGTCATATATATGACCAGCAGGTGCTTAAGAAAGCATCTTCTATTATGGCAGACAGCTCTCACCCCCTAAATCCTGAATATTAATTCTTGCCTTCCGGCCAAAGGTTTTACAAATTCTCATTTGTACCTACTTCCATTCGTGCCATCAATAATAGCAGCAGGAGGAGGTAGCTATGAGGAGCTATGAGTAGCTATTATTATCTGGATCTTGTGATTATGTCTATGTGTGTCTTGTGTATGTATGTTTACTGTGTGTTGGAGTTTCTTACTTTCTTACTATCTGCTGTAACATAAATTGCCCAATTTGGGACATAATAAACTTGAACTTGAACTTGAACTTGATTTAATATAATAATAATATAATGTATTTAATATAATAATAATATAATGTATGTGGGTAAAGTGATGATAATATAATGTATTTAATATAATAATAATATCATGTACTGTATGTGGATAAAGTGATGATAATATAAGGACACATTCAAGTATCTGACAATGTTTAAAGTCACCAACTTTGATGAGACAGGATTGTGTTGTTCTAAAAACATACTTTCTTTTATTTATTTCGGACACACACACACACACACACACACACACACACACACACACACACACACACACACACACACACACACACACACACACACACACACACACACACACACACACACACACACACACACACACACACACACACACACACACAGCAGAGGACACCATGCAAGGCACCAAGCTGCTCATAGAGAGCAGGTAGGGGGGGGGGGGGGGTTCAGTGTGTTGCTCAAGGACACTTTGACACATATAGCCAGGAGGAGCCGGCCGGGGATCAAACCTGGAACCTTCAGAGGCTCTACTGTACCTCCTGAGCCTATCAATCAACTATACTATCAATAATTATGTATACTACATTATGTATACTATACATAATGTAGTATACATAATTATTGATAGTATAGTATACATAATGTAGTATACATAATTATTGATAGTATAGTATACATAATGTAGTATACATAATTACTGATAGTATAGTATACATAATTACTGATAGTATAGTATACATAATGTAGTATACATAATTATTGATAGTATAGTATACATAATGTAGTATACATAATTATTGATAGTATAGTATACATAATGTAGTATACATAATTATTGATAGTATAGTATACATAATGTAGTAT
>NC_137622.1:45673493-45825993 GCF_963280865.1 Gymnoscopelus braueri
GGCTACATTGAGCCTAGGTGCTTGGACCGCTACGCCAGCCATCCGGGCTGACCTTTGCTTTACTTTAACCACTATACTGTTAAGGTAAAACAAAACCTGCTTGTTTTACCAGCAGCAGCTCAACAGGCTCTATCTATGCACAGCAGACATAGAGTAAAGGAATTGGGCCTCTTCCTTACTTCCAATGAATGTTACCAATGATACTAATGAAGGCTCTGTTCCATTTAGTGTAGCACAGTGGTTCTCAAACCGTGTCATTTCAAGGACCCTCATAAACACAGACATAAGGGTCCATTTGGTTCCATGTGTACACTCTCAGAGTCACAGACCTGTAAGGGTCCATTTTGGTTCCATGTGTACACTCTGAGAGTTACAGACCTGTATGGGGTCAATTTGAAACCTCCTCATCTAACACATCTAACCTGTTTGCTTCTCCCCAATCAGCAACACCTGAGCTTGGTAAAGCTCTCATTAAAGACCTGGCCAGCCTGGGCACTTTAAGTGGAATGACTCACCATATAGAATAGATGAACCTGCAACATTAAAGTCTTTCACAGCATCAAGGTGTTGTGGTCTGTTGACTCCTCCCACATGATGGAGAAGCAACAGGTTTGACTTCCTCATCAAATGAATAATAATGTCCCATCTGTGTAGCCATCCTGATCTATATGTATGGTTCTGATACACACACAGAGAGAGAGAGGAGAGAAGAGAGAGAGAGAGAGAGAGAGGAGAGAGAGAGAGAGAGAGAGAGAGAGAGAGAGAGAGAGAGAGAGAGAGAGAGAGAATCACTACTCATTATAAGATGACATCATGTCTGTCTACTCACCTGCCTCATCAGTAGGCAGGTTTGGTCATTTCAACAACAGCTTCTGTTTCAGTATTATAGCATGATAACGTTCCAGGAAGAGAAAGGCTGTAGTTTCTATTAGCTTAGAATCGATATCAATGATGTCATCAATGATGTCATCAATAGACACCGAAGTCTGATGTAATTTACACATCCTACCTGGGGCACGTTCCCCCCCCCCCCCCCCCATTCTGAATCCCCATAGACGTGTTTAATATCGCGTCAAATAAGAACTGTGTTCCAAAAATAAACAAATGATCCCTGTTTTAATTAATTTCTGGCCTATCTGTCTTGGTTCTTGGAATATGTTTGAGTTTCTCTGTCCTCAAATTCATATATTTAATATTGATGTATATAAATGTATATTTCTGTTGATTATTATGTTGTGTATCTCGACTACATTGAAAATGAGGGCCTGCCCCTCAACTGTACTTTGAGTTTAAATAAAGGTTATGATGATGATGATCCCGGCGGTTTGACTCAGTTGACTTGAGCATGAAACATGAGTGACTGACTATCATAAACGATACTTAGCCTCTCTCTCTCTCTCTCTCCTCTCTCTCTCTCTCTCTCTCTCTCTCTCTCATCTCTCTCTCTCTCTCTCTCTCTCTCTCTCTCTCTCTCTCTCTCTCTCTCTCTCTCTCTCTCATCTCTCTCTCTCTCTCTCTCTCTCTCTCTCTCTCTCTCTCTCTCTCTCTCTCTCTCTCTCTCTCTCTCTCTCCTCTCTCTCTCTCTCTCTCTCTCTCTCTCTCTCCCTCCATCCATCCATCATCCATCATGGTACATAGATGTATTCAGACACAGTTAAAAGCGTTTCTCTGTCAATAGAACGACACATTGATTCATTAAATGGATTGTTCTATCAATAGATAATGATATTGATTGATTGGTCAGCTCTCTGCCGTTGCCAAGGTGTTTCTGGGACACGAGGACTGAAACATTATGAATCTAATTACTAAACGACCTCAATTATTGGCTGAACTAACGAGCCACTGGTCAAAGCCACGGTCTGGAGGCCTATAGAGGTCTAGAGCAGGGGTCTTCAACAGGGGGACAACAGGGGGACACTGAACTGTGTCTGTCTGTCTGTCTGTCTGTCTGTCTGTCTGTCTCTCTGTCTGTCTCTCTCCACAATTGACATATAGCAGAGGCATGAAACACACACACACACACACACACACACACACGCACGCACGCACGTACGTACGCACGCACGCACGCACGCACGCACGCACACAAGCACACAAGCACGCACACCCACAAGTTCTGTAACAATGGTGGTTTCACACTCATATAAACACACTGCAACAACAACCAACCCATGACCAAAAACACAATCCCCTGTGTTCACTGTGTGTGGCTGACATCTCACAGTGGATGTCTTCTGACATCTCACAGTGGATGTCTTCTGACATCTCACAGTGGATGGATGTCTTCTGACATCTCACAGTGGATGTCTTCTGACATCTCACAGTGGATGTCTTCTGACATCTCACAGTGGATGGATGTCTTCTGACATCTCACAGTGGATGTCTTCTGACATCTCACAGTGGAATGGATGTCTTCTGACATCTCACAGTGGATGTCTTCTGACATCTCACAGTGGATGTCTTCTGACATCTCACAGTGGATGTCTTCTGACATCTCACAGTGGATGGGTGTCTTCTCACCACCTCAAGCTGAACCCAGACAAGACTGAGCTTCTCCTCTTCCCAGGTAAGTCCTGCCCCACGCAGGATCTAACTATGTCCATAGACAACTATCTGGGGACTTCTGTTCCAAGTCCTGCTCTCATTAAAGACACACATTGCAGCGGTCACTAGATTCTGTAGGTTTACACTCTATAACATCAGACCCTTCCTTCACCCAGGAGTCAGCCCAGCTCCTTACCCAGACATCAGTCATATCACAACTTTGACTACTGTAACTATCTCCTTACTGGCCTCCCTGCATGTACACTTAAGCCAAATGATCCAGAATGCAGCAACACGCTTGGTCTTCAACCAGCCAAAATGTTCACATGTCTTCTCCTCTCCCTCCATTGGCTCCCAGTTACTGGCCTCACAGAGTATAAAACACTGATGTTGGCCTACAAGACAACAAAACACATGACACCCTCATATCTTCAAAGCCTGATCCAACCCTAGAACCCCTCCCGCTCACTCAGATCAGCTAACACAGGGAAGCTGTCAGAACCTTCCCTACAACACTCTGGACAGCGCTCCACACGTCCTAGACTCTTCTCTCTTCTCTAAAACACTCTGGACAACGCTCCACACCTCCTAGACTCTTCTCTCTTCTCTAAAACACTCTGGACAACGCTCCACACGTCCTAGACTCTACTCTCTTCTCTAAAACACTCTTGACAACGCTCCACACGTCCTAGAGTCTAGACTCTTCTCCCTTCTGGTTCCCAAACTGTGGAACAAACTCCCCATTGCAATTAGAACTGCAGATTCACTCCCATTCAATCTGAAGACTCACCCTTCATATTCCACCTTAACCCGTAGCACTTGATCTAGCCGTGATGTCCATGCAGTCTTATGCAAAGGTTAAATGTAATCTAGATAGCATGTTATTTAGACAGATGACAGGTTCATTTGTTGACCTGGCATCCTAGTTTCTATAGTTTCAAATGTACTGATTATTATTTTGATACTATATTATGTAGACTGATGCTAGGTTCATTGTTTACCTGTGATCCTAGTTTACTGAGACACTACACTGTCTCTCTGTATTCTATGATCCTATAGTTTACTGAGACACTACACTGTCTCTCTGTATTCTATGATCCTATAGTTTACTGAGACACTACACTGTCTCTGTATTCTATGATCCTATAGTTTACTGAGACACTGCTGTACACTGTCTCTCTGTATTCTATGATCCTATAGTTTACTGAGACACTACACTGTCTCTCTGTATTCTATGATCCTATAGTTTACTGAGACACTACACTGTCTCTCTGTATTCTATGATCCTATAGTTTACTGAGACACTACACTGTCTCTGTATTCTATGATCCTATAGTTTACTGAGACACTACACTGTCTCTGTATTCTATGATCCTATAGTTTACTGAGACACTACACTGTCTGTGTATTCTATGATCCTATAGTTTACTGAGACACTGCTGTACACTGTCTCTCTGTATTCTATGATCCTATAGTTTACTGAGACACTACACTGTCTCTGTATTCTATGATCCTATAGTTTACTGAGACAATACATTCTATATGTATTACGTTGTTTATTGTAAGTCACTCTGGATAAAGAGTGTCTGATAAATGATACATTGTAAATTGTATAAATATTACTATAACCTACATAAGTCTATGCTTTCAGAATGAACTGAAGGCATGAGGTAGGTTATTATGGTCTATATATATATTATGGTATGTTTTCTATGCATCAAACATATTTGATCATAAGGTTCATATTTGATGACGTCATCAGAACAGTGAAGCATCAGTTTCCGGTCTACTTATGTTGCGCCCTGTCGTCATCTCTCACGCAAAGCGCGTGCGTTGCATGCAACCAGAGCAGAGGACGCACACGCACACACACACACACACACACACACACACACACACACACACACAGAGGACACGCGGTGTAAAGCAAAGAAAAGCCGACGACGCCCATTCATAATAAACTATGATTTACACACATTTATTCATTCATATGAATCTATAGGATGAACATATTTTACACACATGTGTTCACGTATCAGTCTGTTGGAGAAAGACACAAGAATAGGAATATTAGCACACGCACACACACACACACACACACGCACGCACGCACGCACGCACACGCACACGCACACGCACACGCACACACACACACACACACACACACACACACACACACAAATAATATATATATAATATAAATGCCTATAAATTAGGGGTGTAACGATACGTTTTAACAACGATTCGATACGTATCACGATACTTGGTTGTCGATACGATACATGAACGATACAGGTTAATTTAGAACGATACGATACGTTTCGATTCAGCGATTTAGTCGATACGATACATGAACGATACAGGACAGGTTAATTTAGAACGATACGATTCGATTCAATGATTTAAAATCGATATAGTAACTATTTATTTACCCAAAAATTCTGTGTGAAAAATAAATACCTGGATACTGGATATAAACCCCTCTTTCTCTTTTCTTCTTCTTAAAAGTACTTAGTATTGATATAATTGATTATTTGCATTGCAGAACGATTCGATACGATTATTTGCATTGCAAAACGATTCGATACGATTCAAAGTCAAACGATACGATATTTAGCTGTTTGCATATCGATATAGTAGATCGTTGAAAATTCAAAACGATGCATCGATGCAGTTACTGTATCGTTACGGGCCTACTATAAATGTATAAAACAGTGAGGATAAGGGACGGGTTATATATGTATATATAAATGAGCATAAGGCTGGGATAGAGGGGGATGTAGTGACTCTGTGTCCTAGATCAATGTGTGGGGGTCGTGTGTGTGTGTGTGTGTGTGTGTGTGTGTGTGTGTGTGTGTGTGTGTGTGTGTGTGTGTGTGTGTGTTTATGCAAATGAGCCATCCATGCACAACCTCTCTCTATCTTCCAGTCCACCTTACAGAGAAACATCTGATAATAAAACATGATTAAAACGTGTTTAAACATTAATATAAATCATAGTAGTAACACACAGCAGCCATCACCATCATCCTCCTCATCCTCATCCTCACATCAGGGTTCAAACAAAGACAAACATTGAGCTGTAAATATAGTGTTATATATATTTAAACACTAAACGTGTTATTGTTCATCCTGTGTGCTGTAATCCTCTACAGAATCCTAACGGTCCATTGTGTTGTAACGGCTCTGATCAGGACCGTTATGTTTAAACCGTTTCCTCTAAACACAACGTTAGGAATCAACGCAAGGTGCCTCAGCACACACACACAGACAGACAGACAGACAGGCAGAGAGACAGATGGACGGACAGACAGACAGACAGACACACGCAGACATTAAAACATCACACATGAATAAACGCACTGACCAGTGGTGTGGTTCTGTTCTGTAAGAGGGTCTGATGGATGGATGGATGATCCGTTAGCCTGAGAATCAGATGAAGCGACCCGATCCCTCCTTATCTGGGATGCTCTCTCTCTCTGTGTGTGTGTGTGTGTGTGTGTGTGTGTGTGTGTGTGTGTGTGTGTGTGTGTGTGTGTGTGTGTGGGCGGGGGGTTTATCAGACTGGATGCTTTAATCCTCTAGACCCTCAGTACAGAAATATATAACCCTGTCTGTCTGTCTGTCTGTCTGTCTGTCTGTCTCTCTCTCTCTCTCTCTCTCTCTCTCTCTCTCTCTCTCTCTCTCTCTCTCTCTCCATAAGGTTTAAATAAATGAGCATAAATAAAGTCCACAAATATCATTATACTTTATAAATCATTATATCTATTATATTATTCATAGTTCATTCCATGCAGCTTCCTGTGATTGTAGGGAGTTTTATATGGAACGGTATATGGCGTTATTATTATTAATATGATCATTTTGTTATTAATATCAATATTATTATCATTACATCTCTTGTATATTATTGGGACATTGTAGATATTCGTCACAATAATGTCTTCTTCATGCAGTAGAAGACTTTAATCACATGTAAACATTGTTACAATTCATTCAATAAATCTTCATTTAAACATTGTATAGACATTGTAAACTTAACACTATAATAAATCACAAAAATGATATTTCCGCTACGACATTAACCCCGCGTCACCAGGGGGAAAGCATAAGGGGCGGGGAGTTGGTTTCCGGTGGTGGGTTCCGGTTGGTGCCGCATTGTTTTTGTTCCCCCGAATAATGTGAAACAATTATTTTAGTTATTAATAAATATAATTAGTATTCCTTATTTTTTACCTCTATGGTTTAGTCGCGCTGCGAGTTACAATGAAATATGGACATACCAAACGATTATTAGTATATACATATATTACTATATGTATATACTATATATATATGTATTACTATATTTAGTTAGAATAAAAGATGGCCATACCAAACTGTTATTATACCAAAAGAAACGAAACGATTATACCAAACTAAACCATAGAGGTATAGAACTAAACACATTCTAAACGAGGGGAATCATTTTGAAGGTGCACTGGCACTCTGGTTCCCGCCATGGTTTCCGGTCAGAGGTTGTATCCGGTCTACACCGGATCAGAAAACAGAACAGGAGTTGACCCCAGCCAGGCTACTGCTTCGACATTATGAATTTTGTCCCTGTGGAGCCGCTGTAGCCTTCAACCACTGTTGCCAGGTCTGCTTATTATAAGCGACTTTAGGCTTGTTTTTCTGTCAAGTTGCTTGTAAATATTGTTAGTTTGCAGGGTTTTTTTTTGTCTTCTTTCTCAAGAGTTATTTATTTGGTCTTGTTTATAAAGTGTAGTGGCTTATTTGGTCTTGTTTCCTAATGTTGTTTAAACCAGTGGTTCTCAAACATTTTCATGTCATGAACCCCCACATTAATATGTATTTGTCTGCAGACCCCCATCTGAAAATATTTGGTGCCACGGACCCCCAGAGACACATTTGTGTTGTTGAAACGTTTAAAAAAATATTCCAAATTTTATTTCAATATTTTTTTAAATGGCAAATGATTTAAAGTGCTTCTTTTGGTCTTGTTTTTCATATCCCTAGTTGCTTATTCCTCTCACACAATATGGCAACCCCGCCTTCTACGTCATTTCCGGGTCATATTATTCGTTCTTGCTACATGCTTTACACCAGATCAGATCTGCGTTTAAACCAGATTAAACTACATTTAAACCCGATTTAAATCAAATTAAACTCCATTTATCTCTCCATCATGTTCAAACTGGAGGGTCTGGGTCCTAAGATGGATCCTGAGGAGATGAAGAGGAAGATGAGAGAAGATGTTGTTTCTTCTCTCAGAAACTTCTTTATTTACGTGGCTTTCCTGCGAGCAGGTAATATAAATATAATATATCATATAAATACATATAAAACATAGACATATAGATCATTCATGTTTACATTCACAGTGTTATGTGATCAATGTCATTCACTCACTCACTGGGATCCTTTGGCTTTGGCTGCTTTGTACATCCGGTCTGCAGAGGACAGGATACGGAAACGTCCGTGTGATGTGTGTGTATACTACCGGATACAGTTTTGGAGGAGGCGGGCTCTAGACCGGATGTGACTGGGGCAGTTTTATTATGTTACCATGTCAACCAAAGTGATCTGATTAAAAACCCATTGCCCGGACTGGAGTCCCCCAAGGCTTTATAATAATACTAGGACCCCCTCCTTTTCCCCCTAGGCTCTACACACCTTGCTGAAAATAGCTGATCTACAAGCTCACCCCAGAATAGGGATGCTATAGGGTTCATGTGGTTTAAAGAGCCATCATACATACATACACATACAGATCAACAGCCATAGATCAGTCCTCCTGGGTAGCAGACTGGTCTATGCAGCGTTAACCCTTTATAAGACCAGGAAAGCATCTGTGTGTCATTTTTACATTTCTTTGGCTATTCAAAAATAGCAGATCTACAAGCGCCGCGCTATGAGCTTGTAGATCTGCTATTTTTTAGAAAAATCGTGATTTCTTTTGCAAATCTTTGAATATATACGTTTTTTTTTTTAAAGAAAACATTTGTAACTCAAATATTTGCTTCTGGTGGATTCTACAAATGTCTTCTAAATCCTAACAGTGTTTTGAAAAGCGTATGTTGCTATAGTTAGTGGTTCTCACACTTTTTCATGTCAAGGACCCCCAAAATGATATGTATTTGGCCGTGGACCCCCATCTCAAAATATCTTGTTCCAGGGACCCCCCAGAAGCAAAGATTTGAGTTACAAATGTTCACTTTTAAAATATATATATTCAAAGATTTGGACACATTTTCACGATAAAAAAAAAAAAGCAGATCTACAAGATGTAGATCTGCTATTTTTTGAATAGCCAAAGAAATCTAAAAATGACACAGATTCTTTCCCGGTCTTAATGGGTTAAACGTTGTAGTAGTGCATGTTGTACTAACCCAATAATTAATTCCTAAGACTTAAGTCAGATATTATCCTCTAGTTTCATATCCATTTGAAAGTTCTGCCAGAAAACGTGTGTTTAGTAAAATATCTACACTTTTCCACGAGCTGCACCCGGACAACGTTCTCTGTCAGCGACAGTGATCATGGGCCCGAAATGACTGCTGGTGTAACGGTTAATCTGCGTTGTGGATTAATGCAGTTCCAGACCACTTCTCTCTTTGTTGACAGTTTATTCTGGTAAGACTAGACACACGTCTCTGGTCAGACACTTCTTTTGGTGTAACACACCCAAGCCTCAGCACGTCTACAATAGAATTAGCAGCAGTTTGTTGTAAACAATAAACTGTTAGGTTTGTCAAAATGACTAACTGAATACATGTACAAAGCATCACTACTTCATGTATGTACATTTAGCATGTTTAGAACAACCAGTATTCATCACGGTATCACAGTAAACATACAGACTCTAGTGGTGAGGAACACATCTACTGCTGGCACCGCTTTAACATGGACACCTGTGTTAATCAATGAGGTGCCCCCACTTACCAATAAGAAATGCCCTTACTGAAGGAGCCAGTGGATCCCACTAAACTCTGTTACACTGGACTGAAAACCTCCTTTAGGGAGCACATAGGTATGGGGAACATGATTGACATGTGTGTTGTGATTGGTGTGGGGTAATTAATCACACCTGTACATTGTGTGGCCCATACATACAGTACTATGTGTTTCCTAAAGGAAGTTGTCATTATGTTCAGTCATTATGTTCAGTCCAGCAGTCATTTCTGGCCCCGACGTGGACAGAGAACGTTGTCCGTGTGCAGCTCGTGGAAAAGTGGAGATATTTGACTAAACACACGTTTTATGCCAGAACTTTCAAATGGATATGAAACTAGAGGACAATATCTGACTCCAAGTCTCAGGAAGTAATTATTGGGTGAGTTATAGTGAGTACAACATGCAGTACTACAACGTTTAATGCCGCAAAGATCAGTCTGCTTCCCAGGAGGACATAGGAGTGATCTATGGCTGTTTATCTGGAATACATGACTACATACATGTAATATCACATGTAATATTCTAGGGCTAAAAGATTGTTTTGTTTTAACCAGAATAACATAACGTACAGAACCTTTAATTCTGACTCAGAAAGTGTTCTACATGTTGTGATGGAATCTAACTGTCTGTCTGTCTGTCCAGTTCCCTACGTCTTAAAGAAGTTGGACAGCATCTGACCAGACCAGCGTCTCAACGCAGCCTGGAGAATGAGCCACGAGCATCTGACCATCTCAACCCAACCAGAACCCACCCAGAAGCATCTGACCGTGGACCACAACCACTACAACCACCATGAACCAACACAACCACCACAACCCACCCAGAACTATGTTCACATGGACTAGAACACAACACAACACAACACAACACAACACAACACACACACAACCAGACTCCACTAAACCAACATGTTGTCAGACAGTTCTTGAAGATGCTTTTTTTCTGTTTGTAATACAAATCATATTTAATTGTTCATCAGAGCATGCATGTTGAGCATGCCTGCTGTGTTAATAAAGTTAACATGTTCAGTGTATGGAGTTATTTATTTAAAGCTACTGGTACAACCTTTACCCTTAGGTTTAGACCTGTGTGTAGAATGGATGCTGTTGTCTCAGAATATCTACTGGTACAAAATAAAAGCTTTAAGTAAATCACAAACATAATGCAGCAGCTCAGAGGATGAGGAGTCAGATTAGAACCTTCAGGAAATGTGTTGAACGTACAGTAAGTAAAACGTGTCTGTAAACCTGTAAAGATCCTGTCTGTCTCTAGTACTAAACAGGTTTAAAATACGCAAAAGCATCAATAATAAAATCATGTAGTCAACAGAACAGACTAATATGAGATTAAACATCACAATACAGGACATGTCAACACAAAGAGCTGGAATCTTAGCATGTCGCCGGCAGGAGACTACCGGAAAGCGGTCATCAAATTATTGTCTCAGGCTTCATGGGTTGTGTAATAATTGATAGAAAATATGTCCCTTTATGGGTGAACTATTCCTTTAAACTGGTATCCTAGTTTACTGAGACACTACACTGTCTCTCTACATTGTGTTTACCTTGTTTACTGTAAGTCACTCTGGATAAAGAGAGCCTGATAAATGATTACATTGTGAATCACAATATAACTATTGATATGATTACAGCTGTGTAAACAGGTGAGTGTTTAACATTCTGTTAAAGGTGTCAACACAGGACTCTATTATTATTATTATTAGGACTCTATTATCTAGATCAGTGGTTCTCAAAACATTTAGTTTTAAGGACCCCCAGTTTGCCCCAGCATTGGGCCACGGACCCCCATAACTCTGAGTGGGTACAACTGGAACCAAATGGACCTGTAAGGGTCCATTTGGTTCCATTTGTACACTCTCAGAGTTACAGACCTGTAAGGGTCCATTTGGTTCCATGTGTACACTCTCAGAGTTACACACCTGTAAGGGTCCATTTGGTTCTTAACTGTCAATCAGTCATTTAGCTGGGGACCCCCTGGAACCCCCTCCGGACCCCAGTTTGAGAACCAGTGGTCTAGATGTGAAACACAAAGGCTTCATCACTTTTAGTCTTTAATCTCATGTGAGCAACAATATATCAATAAATGTTAACTTTTATAAATAGTATGTTTTCAAATTGATAGGCAGTTTTATAATATATGAAGGTGAAGTGTGGTTTTGAATGATAATATGACTTTATAAATGGTATTTTGTAGAAAGTGCTTGTTGTGCCTCTGCATTCACCTTGAGCTATGACGTGAAATCACCACTTGGGGACGCTGTTGTCACATCTATTATGGGAGAAGTCGACATTCAAGAGGCTTCAGCTTTGTGATCAAATGTGAACATTCTACATTAAATATATTATATTATATTAGTTATAACTCTATGGGACATTCTGCATTAAATATTATATTATGTTATAGGATATGATGTGTTATAACTCTATGGGACATTCCATATTAAATATTATATTATATGATATGATATTAGTTATAACTCTATGGGACATTCCATATTAAATATATTACATTATATTAGTTATAAAACTATGGGACATTCCATATTAAATATATTATATTATATTATATCATATTAGTTATAACTCTATGGGACATTCCATATTAAATATATTATATTATATTATATCATATTAGTTATAAC
Source organism: Gymnoscopelus braueri (assembly GCF_963280865.1). Classification (NCBI taxonomy): domain Eukaryota; kingdom Metazoa; phylum Chordata; class Actinopteri; order Myctophiformes; family Myctophidae; genus Gymnoscopelus; species Gymnoscopelus braueri. The sequence continues at coordinate 45,685,657 of NC_137622.1, forward strand.
TCTATGGGACATTCCATATTAAATATATTATATTATATTATATCATATTAGTTATAACTCTATGGGACATTCCATATTAAATATATTATATTATATTATATCATATTAGTTATAACTCTATGGGACATTCCACATTACAGCCTTGCTGTGAATTTAATTGATGGTAAAAAATAAATAAAATAAGCATTTAGTTACAAAACGTGACGACGTGCACAAGAACACATTTGTGTGTGTGCTTGTCATATGTGTAGACCAGACAACTACGTATGTAATGAAGAAGGGAATAACTTCTAATACATAAATACACTCTAAAACTAAAAGTTTGTTTTAATAATTTTAACTTCCAGAAATACAACATGGTTTAAAAAGCGGTCGGTGCGCCTTTAAGACTCACGCAGGCGCACTTGATACTTCCTGGTTGTAGTCCTTCAAGCAGGCAGTTAGCCAACATTCAGTGTGTTTGTGTAGTTTGTGTGTATATTCATATTAATATATCATATGCAGTCTGTTCATAAAGTGATGAAGGTGTTCCTGACCAGACGGATCCCTCCAGAGGGCATGAAGGTCCTGACCCAGAGTGGACTGTAAGATCTAAATATTATTACTCTATAGGTCGTGATGACGCTCGTCTGTCACAAGCGTCATGGCGCAACTTGTTCCTGGTTTTAGAATGTCTTCATTTACAACCCGTACATCTACATAAACGTTCACATTTCAAATATAAAGTGTTGACCTCACGGCCATGGATGTAACAAGTTAAAACGCCCGGGTTTAAGTACCCGTATCTTCTGTATTGTTCAATAAAAAGCATTTTAATCCGATCGGTGGCCATTTTCTCCGAACTTTCTCCATACGCTTTCAACCCCGTGACTCTATTGGTTGGGAGGTGTATTGCACATTATAACTTTATGAGAAAATGGCGGCCGATCGGATTAAAAGCCTTTTTATTTAACAATACGGAAGATACGGGTACTTAAGACCCTGGCGTTTCAACTTGTAACATCCATGGCCGTAGGATCAGCACTTTATATTTGAAATATGAACGTTTATGTAGATGTACGGGCTGTAAATGGAGAAATCTCCAAAACTAGGAACAAGTTGCACCATGACTGACTCATGATATGATGATTCAGGGCTAATGAAGGTCCTGACTCAGACTGGACTGTAAGATCTAAATATTATTACTCTGGTTATGATCATATATATTATTACTCTATGGTTATGATCATATATATTATTACTCTATGGTTATGATCATATATATTACTCTATGGTTATGATCATTGATTGATTGATTGATTGATTGATGTACTTTTATTTAGTAAGACATGAGAACATCAGTACATGGAAGTACAAATTCACAATACAAGGTCTACTAAACTGGAAGACTCATTAAGCACTGAGCTTGTTTAAGATGAGCACACAAATCATGATGACATAAGAAACAGACAGATCATCATCTTATTCAGATCATCATCTTATAATCATATATATTACTCTATGGTTATAATCATATATATTACTCTATGATTATGATCATATATATTATGATCCATCATAGAGTATAATGTTATGATCAGGTTGCTTTGGAGGAGCTGCTGCTTGGTAAAGTTGTAACACAGAGAGTTTGGCTTCTAGAAGACATTTCATTATTTGATTTGATTATTATAGTAGTTAATTTGCTTATTGTAATGTAGTTTAGTTGTTTGTGGGCACTATGGACACACACCTCACTGAGGTTGTACTGTATGTTGGACTGTAAATACCTATATCAGTAAATGTCAAATGACTAAGAATTTGCACCTGGGTTTGAGGACACGTTTCCCGCTCCAGAGCAAGCAGAGCTATGGCTGTCTAACTGTCTGGTGTGTCAGTTCACACATATTTCTGTCATGTCACCGTTGTCTCTGTGTCTGGTATTTTATCCAGGTATGATTTAACTGTGTCATTGTTTGAACCAGTATTTGAACCAGGTGTAATATAACTGTATGGTATGTTGTTTTAAGCAGGGTTAAAGTGTCTCAGTGGGATTCAGATGAACCAGTGTCTCTGTATGTAAAGGTCTCTATGTAATATAACTGTGTTCTTTATAACAGGGTAAAGGTCTCTATATAATATAACTGTGTTCTTTATAACAGGGTAAAGGTCTCTATATAATATAACTGTGTTCTTTATAACAGGGTTAAGGTGTGTCAGTGGGATTCAGATGAACCAGTGTCTCTATGTAATATAACTATGTTATGGTATTTTAAACAGGGTTAAAGTGTGTCAGTGGGATTCAGATGAACCAGTGTCTCGCTCAGAGCTGCTGAAAGGAGTAGAAGGAGCTGATGGTCTGCTGTGTTTACTGTCTGAGAAGATAGATGCTGAGGTTCTGGATGCTGCAGGTAATACACCCCACAACCTACAACCTACTGCCCTGCTCACTGGTAATACACCCCACAACCTACAACCTACTGCCCTGCTCAATGGTAATACAACCTACAACCTACAACCTACTGCCCTGCTCAATGGTAATACACCCCACAACCTACAACCTACTGCCCTGCTCAATGGTAATACACCCCACAACCTACAACCTACTGCCCTGCTCAATGGTAATACACCCCACAACCTACAACCTACTGCCCTGCTCAATGGTAATACACCCCACAACCTACAACCTACTGCCCTGCTCAATGGTAATACAACCTACAACCTACTGCCCTGCTCAATGGTAATACACCCCACAACCTACAACCTACTGCCCTGCTCAATGGTAATACACCCCACAACCTACTGCCCTGCTCAATGGTACTATGACCTCAGTGGTTTTTAAACCTGAGTCCTACTGGACCCCACAGTGGTTTATAAAGTATAGTGAATGAGCAGAACTTTCACTTTCTTGTCTCTTAGACTGGTTCTAGGTTGTAGGTCCATCCATGTGAAGCTCCAACACAATGAAAACATGATAAAACAACAACGTAAAACACTCAAACATTAAAGACAGGGCAAGAATATCAAAGTACAAAGTACAGAGGGTTATTGCGATCTTTACTCTTATTTAACAGTCTGATAGATGGAAGTAAATCAGTGTAAAGGTGGAGCTGATAAATAAGCAATGAAACTATGGCAGAGTGTTTGATAAATAGGCAGTAAACTATGGCAGAGTGTTTGATAAATAGACAGTAAACTATAGCAGAGTGTTTGATAAATAGACAGTAAACTATGGCAGAGTGTTTGATAAATAGACAGTAAACTATGGCAGAGTGTTTGATAAATAGACAGTAAACTATGGCAGTGTGTTTGATAAATAGACAGTAAACTATGGCAGAGTGTTTGATAAATAGACAGTAAACTATGGCAGTGTGTTTGATAAATAGACAGTAAACTATGGCAGAGTGTTTGATAAATAGACAGTAAACTATGGCAGAGTGTTTGATAAATAGACAGTAAACTATGGCAGAGTGTTTGATAAATAGACAGTAAACTATGGCAGTGTGTTTGATAAATAGACAGTAAACTATGGCAGAGTGTTTGATAAATAGACAGTAAACTATGGCAGAGTGTTTGATAAATAGACAGTAAACTATGGCAGAGTGTTTGATAAATAGACAGTAAACTATGGCAGAGTGTTTGATAAATAGACAGTAAACTATGGCAGAGTGTTTGATAAATAGACAGTAAACTATGGCAGAGTGTTTGATAAATAGACAGTAAACTATGGCAGAGTGTTTGATAAATAGACAGTAAACTATGGCAGAGTGTTTGATAAATAGACAGTAAACTATGGCAGAGTGTTCTGCTCTAAAGCAGCTGTGAATGTTTCAGGTTCTAATCTGAAGCTGATAAATGAGCAGGTGTTTTGTTTGATGTTTCAGGTTCTAACCTGAAGGTGATCAGCACCCTGTCAGTGGGCTTTGACCACCTGAACCTGGAGGAGATTAAGAAACGGTAAGGATTCATATTTCATACATCTGATCAGCTGGCTTATGATGACATTACTCATGTCACTGTTATTTATTTCTGACAGCCAGTGTCATGTTGGCCATTTGTTTATTTGTTTATTGTTTCCAGGGGGATTCATGTGGGCTACACCCCTGACGTTCTGACTGATGTTGTTTATTGTTTATTTATTGTTTCCAGGGGGATTCGTGTGGGCTACACCCCTGACGTTCTGACTGATGCTACAGCTGAGCTGACGGTGGCGTTGCTACTGGCGACGGCACGGAGGTTACCAGAGGGCATCGAGGAGGTCAAGAAGTCAGTTTACATGTACATCTGTCTACTGTCACATGTACATCTGTCTACTGTCACATGTACATCTGTCTACTGTCACATGTACATCTGTCTACTGTCACATGTACATCTGTCTACTGTCACATGTACATCTGTCTACTGTCACATCTGTCTACTGTCACATGTACATCTGTCTACTGTCACATCTGTCTACTGTCACATCTGTCTACTGTCACATGTACATCTGTCTACTGTCACATGTACATCTGTCTACTGTCACATGTACAGGTCACGATTACTAATTTAAGTTGACGTTTAATTGTCACAAATAATTGCGATTAATGATTTAATTCTGGTATTGAACATTGGAACATATGAATAGAAATTTCATTTCCGTTTGCCTTTTAACCCTTGTGTTGTCTTCAGGTTTAAAATGGCCCACAGCATGTTCCACAGCAGAAAACAAAACCCTTAAATTATCCTTTCCTAAAGTGACCCAAACATTACAGAAAGTTAAACATTGTCTTTATTCATATTACCATGAAGACTGCAAAGATGGTGGCAGTCAGTTACACACTACAACCCACTGAGACTACACAAGGGTTAAGCTTTGTAATCACAGATTGCACAGGGCAGATATGACAAATAATCTAAAAATACAACATTTACGTTTAATCATTTTATTCTACAAATAGCTATTGAAAACTGTCTGTTTAGTCGTGGTTAGTTAGACATTGAAAAGTAAATAAAATATGTAGAATATAATAGACAAAGTAAACACAGATAAACAAAAGCTTACATGGTCATGAACGCATGGCTGCTTGGTCAGGAGAATGACTGAATACTGTGGACTGAGTGAGGGACACTCCTGGACTGTCATTGGCTAATGACTCTAGTGGTGATGACAGACTCCTGGACTGTCATTGGCTAATGACTCTAGTGGTGATGAAAGACACCTGTCTGATGTCCAGAGATGATGATCAAATCAAACTGTATTTATAAAGCACATTTACGGTCAACCAAAGTGCTGTCAGATTAAAACAAACAGAAAACAACCAGACAGATTAAACAGGCAAAACTAATTTAACACAATTATACAACAGAAATAATAAAATGAATAAAGACAGTATTACACAATTAACCCATTCAATCCAGGAACGCGTCTGTTTCATTTTAGATTTCTTTGGCTATTCAAAAATAGCAGATATACAAGCTCATAGATATACAAGCTCATAGATACACAAGCTCATAGATACACAAGCTCATAGATATACAAGCTCATAGATATACAAGCTCATAGATATACAAGCTCATAGATACACAAGCTCATAGATATACAAGCTCATAGATACACAAGCTCATAGATATACAAGCTCATAGATACACAAGCTCATAGATATACAAGCTCATAGATATACAAGCTCATAGCGCGGCAAGCTTGTAGATCTGCTATTAAAAAAAAAAAAAGTGGTGCAAATCTTTTATATTGTTTTAAGTGAACGAACATTTGTAACTCAAATCTTTGCTTAGGAGGTCTGCGGTCTAATGCATATCTAAACATGTTGCTATATCAGTGGTGCTCCAACGTTAACATGTCAAGGACCACCAAAATGTACAATATACAAAATAAATTTCCCCAAAAATATCAGATCTATTTTTGAACAGCCAAAGTATAACATATGATAAAGTGGTTACACAGATACTTTCCTGGTTTGAATGGGTTTATGATCAGACAGGGAGAAGAAATGAGTTTTAAGTACAGATTGAAGACCTAATATGTACAGTAGAGAACAGACCTAATATGTACAGTAGAGAACAGACCTAATATGTACAGTAGAGAACAGACCTAATATGTACAGTAGAGAACAGACCTAATATGTACAGTAGAGAACAGACCTAATATGTACAGTAGAGAACAGACCTAATATGTACAGTAGAGAACAGACCTAATATGTACAGTAGAGAACAGACCTAATATGTACAGTAGGGACAACGTGTTCCAGAGTCTGAGGACCAGACGCTGCAAAGGCTCGCTCACCTCTGGACAACCAGGAGCGACTGGTCAGCTGACCTCATGGCTGGTCAGCTCATGTCTCTTACTGTCTTCTGGTTGTTTGTTTATCTTCTCTCTCTCAGTGGAGGCTGGTCGTCATGGAAACCTCTGTGGTTGTGTGGTTATGGTCTGTCTGGAAGCACCGTGGGAGTGATAGGACTGGGACGCATCGGTAGGAATTATCATTTTATTATTGTTATTATTATTTACGCAATATAGAGTTATTTAACACTGTTACTGAACAAACACTCTATAGTAATGATTACTATCACAATATAGAGCTATTTAACATTTGAACATTTTGCTGGTATATTTCTCTCAGGTATATATGTACAGTATTTATATAATTCTGGTATATTTCAGGTATGGCCATTGCCAGGAGGCTGAAGCCCTTTGGAGTGAAGAGACTGTTGTACTCAGGGAGAACAGCCAAGCCTTATGCATCTGAGCTGGATGGAGAGTTTGGTAAGTAGACTCAGGGAGAACAGCCAAGCCTTATGCATCTGAGCTGGATGGAGAGTTTGGTAAGGACCTCTTAAAAGTTAAAACCCTGGTGTCCCCCAGGGCTCTATACTAGAGCCACTAGTATTTCCTCTACACCAAATGTTTTGATCTACAAGCAACGTATTTACAAATCTACAAGCAACGTAGATCAGCTATTTTCATCAGCAGCCCACATTCCTATTCTGGGGGTGAACATTTAATGTTCACCCCCAGAATAGGAACACTACAGGCTGCTTTTGTTGAGCCACTGGCTCCCAGCCAGGTACTGCCCTCACAGAGTACAGAACACTGACGTTGGCCTACAAGACAACTAAACACCCCATATCTTCAAAGCCTGATCCAACCATACAACCCCTCCTGATCACTCAGATCATCTAACACAGGGAAGCTCAAAAAGCACTTTATGTGAACACAACCCTTAAGAGAGGTGTGTGTGTGTGCGTGTGCGTGTGTGTATGTGTATGTGTGTGTGTGTGTGTGTGTGTGTGTGTGTGTGTGTCTCAGTGCCTCTGGACTCCCTGCTGAGTGACAGTGACTTTGTGGTGGTGAGCTGCAGCCTGACGCCTCAGACTGAAGGTCTCTGTGACAAGAGCTTCTTCAGCAAGATGAAGAACACCGCAGTCTTCATCAACAGCAGCAGGTACTGTACTGTAAATACTGTAAACACTGCAGTCTTCATTCAGGTTCATATATAAACCCACTCAGTACTACAGTAGTGTAAACGTTAACTCTTTGACTGACAGAAATAAAACATAGTTTGCTCAGCCACTACCAGAGATTTCCGAGTGTTTTCACTAACCTTTGAACAATCATAGAATATTATTCTTCACAAAGCTCCACCCGCCGATCGCTTTAAAAGACGTAGGGGGGTCTCATAGACGTAGTAGAGTCTCATAGACGTAGTAGAGTCTCATAGACGTAGGGGGGTCTCATAGACGTAGGAGGGTCTCATAGACGTAGTAGAGTCTCATAGACGTAGGGGGGTCTCATAGACGTAGTAGAGTCTCATAGACGTAGTAGAGTCTCGTAGACGTAGGGGGGTCTCGTAGACATAGGGGGGTCTCGTAGACGTAGGGGGGTCTCGTAGACGTAGGGGGGTCTCATAGACGTAGTAGAGTCTCAGACGTAGGAGGGACTCATAGACGTAGAGGGGTCTCGTAGACGTAGAGGGGTCTCGTAGACGTAGGGGGGTCTCATAGACATAGGGGAGTCTCATAGACGTAGAGGGGTCTCATAGACGTAGAGGGGTCTCATAGACGTAGAGGGGTCTCATAGACGTAGGGGGGTCTCATAGACGTAGAGGGGTCTCATAGACGTAGAGGGGTCTCATAGACGTAGAGGGGTCTCATAGACGTAGAGGGGTCTCATAGACGTAGGGGGGTCTCATAGACATAGGGGAGTCTCATAGACGTAGAGGGGTCTCATAGACGTAGAGGGGTCTCATAGACGTAGAGGGGTCTCATAGACGTAGTGGGGTCTCATAGATGTAGTGGGGTCTCATAGAAGTAGTGGGGTCTCATAGACGTAGGGGGGTCTCATAGACGTAGGGGGGTCTCATAGACGTAGGGGATTCTCATAGACGTAGGGGGGTCTCATAGACGTAGGGGAGTCTCGTAGAATCGGAGGAAAAAAATGTTGCCGTCGCGATAATCCATTCATAGTTATGGACAGTTGAATGTGGGTTGTTTTCACTAAAAAGCAACAGAAAGCAGAGAAAACGCAATCTTTTCAAATCCATGTTTTTTTAGTGAACACATGATTTGCTGCAAAGAGTTAATCATTTGCTGCAGGAACTACATAAAGAATCAAAGTGATAAAAGAGGCTTTACAGTAAAACATTTATCAGTATAATTATATATATTATATCTTTGCTGTCGGGCAGAATCCAGCTATGTCCAAAATATTAACTTTTCAGGAAATGAAAAAATAAAGTAAAGGGTGTTCAATAGCACTGATTTATTAAAGACAATAAACAAGTTGAAATATTGAGATAGTAGGTTTCTGCCCGACAGCGACGATATGTTAAGTATTATATAATATACTTATATAATGGCTTATCAGTATATAAGGGATATCTTTGAAGGCTGACTCGACCTTGAGACAAATAAGTAAGTCAATGTGTCCAAAGATTGAACAGTTTAAACCTACAGTAGATAGACTTACTGTAGAACAGTTTAAACCTACAGTAGATAGACTTACTGTAGAACAGTTTAAACCTACAGTAGATAGACTTACTGTAGAACAGTTTAAACCTACAGTAGATAGACTTACTGTAGAACAGTTTAAACCTACAGTAGATTGACACCATTGTAGTTTCTTTACATTTTCAGCTCTTCCGTTAACAGAATGTACTGTATGCTGCAGTCAGTCAGTCTTTATTATACTTCATTAATTTTTCTAGACTTCAACAAAGTATTTAGATACAAAGAATTGATTAGTTTGTTCATCAGTTAAATGTTCTCAAATAGAAACAAACCAGAAAGTTTGTCCAAATTGATTAGAACTGACGAAGAGAGAGAGATAAAATGGAGAGAGAGAGAGATAAAATGGTAGATTGGTGTTTCTAGGATCAACAGGAACCAAAACTTGAAAAAGAGGAGAGATCTTATCACTCAAAAAATAACGGGGGAGAGAGAGAGAGCGGAAAATCACTTTAATCATGTTTACAAAAAGTTATAAAAGCCAACATGTTTCGACCAGCAACTGGTGTTCATCAAGGCAGGTATGTTGGCTTTTAAAACTTTTAAAACTTTTAGTAAACATAATTAAAGTACATTGATTGTACTCTCTCTCCTCTGTTATTTATTGAGTGCTCAGATCTCGCCTCTTTTTCCAAGTGATCAGAACTAACCTTTGACCTTTGAGGCAAAAAAGAATCGTCAAAACATCGGTCGGTCTAGTGATGATTGACAGGTAGCGATGAGATGATTGACAGGTTGTTTATGTGTTGCCAGGGGAACGGTGGTCAACCAGGAAGACCTGTACCAGGCGTTGACCAGCGGTCAGATCGCTGCCGCCGGATTGGACGTCACGTCACCGGAGCCCCTCCCACCAGCCCACCCACTGCTCACACTGAAGAACTGTGGTGAGAAAAACTCCACCAATAAACAAATAAACATAGAAACAGGCACGTGCACACATAGACATCAAAGGGGGCTTGAGCCCCTGCCCTTTTACCCATCTGATCTTTTTTCCTTTTTTTTAAAGCACAGGATAAAAATATACATTTCCGTTCAAATATATGGGTTGCTAAAAAAAAATCAAAAACAAACAGACATACATACAGGTGCGTCAATTGTTACAGGTATAATGCATAGTTTTCTATGCATTTCGGGTTTTTGGGGGGGGTTTGACCCCCAATTTTTTAGATAGGTGTCCCTTATTTCAATCTCTGGGAGTTGGCAACCCTAACCTTGCCATACCTTAGCTTTTGCTGAACTGATGCCACTGGACATACACACAAAATAAACAGGTACAGTGAAAAGAATATGATGTTAAAATTTACATTTTCTTACAACAATAACAATGTGTAGTGTGTGTTACAAAATAGAAAAATCCAAAATAGGACCGTCATTTTTAGCTTGCGGCCCCTTGGACTTTTGGTATTTTGCTGAGTGGCCCCTGAGCCATCTTAAGTTGAGTAGCCCTGCCGTACCTGAATGCAGCGTTCAAGAGAATTGCCTTTTCCAAACTCTCCTGAACTTGAATGCAAGCATTTTATTTTGAAAGAATTGCATCTCCAGTATTGGCTTGAATCTTGAAAGCTTTAGTTGAGTGTGGCATCACGCACCGAAAATAGCCAATCTCAAAGCTCACAACGCGTCGCAGCACGACGCGTTGTGAGCTTGGAGATCGGCTATTTTCTGTATTTTCACCAAAAGTGCCCTTTTGGAAACTTCAGCCCCTGCACCTCTAACGTCCCTGCATAGAAATGTATCTAAACTGCCCACAAAAAGTTTCGGAAACTTAACTTTGGTCGATTACTTCTCCCCTTTGATAATACCAACTGGTATTGTGTTTTATATCGTTGGAAAGCCTGATTAATAACCTTTACAACGAGGTACAACTTAAGGTAAGGATCGTACATTGGTGGAATGATCAACACAGATATGTTGATGCTTTGAGCAACAACATAAAGTCAACAGAGTTGTAGGACCGATGCTCAGGTGACTGACACACACCTGTGACTGACACCTGCCAGCACTCAAAGCTCAAATTAAGAGTGAATACCAATAGAAGAATATTGCAGGGGATTTTGGCAAATTTTGGGGGGCGCTACCCACATGTTTAGTGAGTTGCTCATTCCACGAATGTACGATCCTTACAAGTTATACCTCGTTGTAAAGGTGACTAATCAGGCTTTCCAATGATATAAAATACAATACCAATTGGTATTATTGAAGGAGAGAAATAAAAGACAGAAGTTTCTGAACTTTTTTGAGGAGGTTTTGTTGTGAGCTTGTTTTTGCTACGTTTGAAAATGGGCCTGTACAAGAGACCGATTGGCCAAGGCTCCAGAAATTGGATAAGTCCAGAGATGCACGGTTGGAGTTTTTATTTTTACCCAACAAATCCTCCACAAACAGTTTCAGTGCTGCATATAAATAGTGACGGCCTTAAATAGCAAAACATCTAAATAAGACTTTACAAAATATAGAAAATGAAAACACTTGACAGCAAACTAAACTATAAAGAAAACAACCTAGGAACTTAAGAAACTGTTAAACAGGCAACAGCCTTACACAAGGGCCCTGGCACTCACCCCTGGGTGTTTACAGCTTGTTGCTCCAAATCTAACTCACTAGTTGCCCCTGCCAATGAACCAGCTACACGTTCCCATAGCCTATGACTGAGCTAAACTTCTAATAGATGTTGTAAAACGTAATATAAGTCACATTTCTCACACATCACTATATTCAAAAGACCATTCTTATATTGCTCTTGAATACAGACGGACAAAACACCCCTCTTCCTCTACAGTACTTGGCACCACTGCCAGCACTGCAGAGGAGAAACCGGTGAGGTGACCACACCCATGATTACCACAACCACCACAGTGAACTACCCCAGATTCAATTAACAGAAACTTCAAACATTAAAATGCATCGTGAAATATGATGTTAGGAACACTGTCCATGAACCAACACTTCCACACAGTCATTTCCAACGCGGCCAGCCATGTTAGTCAAATGGAAGCCGCTGTGTAGTGAGGTGTGTGTGCAGTCCTAGAATGTCTGTGATCTTACATACATTTCATGTATTCAAAATACACAGCCATAGATCGGTCGTATTAGCAGACTGATCTCCACGGCATTAAAGTGTTCCACGCTGCATCTGTACTCACCCAATGATTAATTCTTAAGACTTGGAGTCAGATATTATCCTCTAGTTTCATATCCATTTGAAAGTTCTACCCGATAATGTGTGTTTAGTAAAATATCTACACTTTTCCACAAGCTGCACACGGACAGCATTCTCTGTCAGCAACGAGGCCGGACCTGAAATAACTGCTGGACTGAACATATGAAAACTTCCTTTGGGAAGTCTATGTTTGGGAAGCACAAACGAATGGAGGCACACAATTGACAGGTGCGTTGTGATTGGTGCGGGGTTATGAATCACACCACCTGACAATTGTGTCTCTCATACGTTTGTGCTTCCCAAAGGAAGTTTAGATATATTCAGTCCTGCACTCATTCCAGGCCCCTCGCCCCGGACAGAAAGATGTCCGTGTGCAGCTTGTGGAAAAGTGTAGATATTTGACTAAACACACGTTTTCTGGTAGAACTTTCAAATGGATATGAAAACTAGAGGATAATATCTGACTCTAAGTCTTATGAATTAATTATTGGGTGAGTTACACAGGCAGCGTGGAACACTTTTATGCCGCGGTTTTGTATGAAATGACATGTCTTTGTGCTCGACTGTCTCCTCTTGCAGATCTGCTATTTTCTCTGTCTCTTGCAGTGGTCTTATAGATCTGTTTTCTGTGTCTCTTGCAGTGGTCTTGCCTCACATCGGCAGTGCCACCTACGACACACGAGGTGTCATGGGTGACCTGGCAGCCAGGAACCTGATGGCGGGCATCGAGGGCACAGCCATGCCCTCTGAACTCACCCTGTAGACAGAGGGTCTAAACGCCTCCACTGGTGCCAACGGGAACACATTTAGCTAATTTAGTCTGTAGAATAACATCAATGCAGAAGATGAAAGATAAACGTACATCCTGTGACAGCAAAGATAAATGACAATATGAAGTTATACATAGAAGCAAAAACCCTGAAGTCCTGCTTGTGGTGAGACAGAACTTTAACATTAATGATATATATCTGATCAAGGCACCAGAGGATGACCGTTGTGTTTAGACACTCAGGTCCAGAGTGACCCTGTTGAAGACCTGAGGGTCCAAACACGTCGGTCATCTTCTGATGTCTTGCTCAAATAAATATAATAACATTTTGACCTGAAGACAGAGTGCCTCAGTACCTTTTCCCTCCAGTCTGCCTCACCAAAAGGAAAACTATTTTTTGCTCCCATGTATTCCTACCTGTTTCACTGAAGAAACCTGAACCCACTGTGACTGAACCCAGGCAGAGCAATATGAAGGTAGTTTGTCTTAAATAAGTAACACTCCTTAAACATCAAACTAAACTACTAATATTTAGTCTTACCTTAAAGGAGAATTACAGACTATATTATTACTATATCCTGGGACGAGTGTTACAGTAGAAACATTTCATAACTCCATCTCTAGTCCACCGCAGCTAAAAACCAGAGCGGACGGTCTATGCTCTAGATCGCGTCTTTTTATCGTGATATTATATATATATATATATATATATATATATATATATATATATATATATATATATATATATATATCATATATCATATCTGACTTTCTTATTGACAGAAACCTGTCCACAGAGTGTGTGAGATGATGAATCCCTCAGGAAGTCTCACAAGACGAGATTTCACCCGTGATCACAGTGTAAACACTACGGCGGCCCATTTGGGACAAAAACACTGTGGACAGTCATTAGGAAAGTCAGATATGAACAAAAGAATATATATATAATCTCGATAAAAACACATTTTACGGGTTTTTAGCTGCGGTGGACTCAGGATGGAGTTATGAAATGTTTCTACTGTAATTTCTGTAGTTTCTACTCGTCCTAGGATATAATATCATATAAAAGGTGAGAACCCTAACCCTAACCCTAGTCCTAACCCTAACCCTAGTCCTGAATTGTCCTTTAATAATATCAAACAGCACTACTAATGTTTAGTCTGAGCTTTATTTTAGTTTTTTTTGCTGTTTTAAGTTGAAGTTTAAACATAGAATGAAATGAGTTTTGAAGGAATGATTTCTGCTCTCATTCCAGTTTGTATTCTACTCACATGTTGACCTTCTAAAACATTGGATCACTCCAGATTAATGATGAACATAACATTATTATTATTACAAGTTGAATGTTAGCGTTGTAAAACATGTGTTCTCTCCAGATGAATTATTAAGCTGTAAAACATTTGTCCAGGTTCATCAGGTGTTTGTGAATAAAGCAGAGCATTAAATGTGAAGACTGTTCATTTATGAGTGACTTAGATAATAAATACACAACAGCAATAACATGAATAAATACGACAGATATTCAACTCTTCATGTTGTAATAAATAATAACGTTATTCTCTCAGAGAATGTTCTGACTTCATTCGTTTTAACTTGTTTCATGGACCAGTCTTCTATTCTCACACACACACACACACACACACACACACACACACACACACACACACACACACACACACACACACACACACACACACACACACACACACACACACACACACACACACACACACACACACACACACACACACACACACACACACACACACACACAAAATGAGTAATACTAAGTTAATAATTCATACATAATTGATAATAATTGGTCATAATGAACCAGGTTAACAGCACCTAATGTTTGTCCACAACTAGTTTCATAAAGCACTGTGGGGTCCGGGGAGCGGGGACCCCCAGGGGTCCTTGAGGGGGTTCCAGGGGGTCGCAAGCAACATAAGGTACAGTTCAACCATTCAAGTTCCATTTTATAGTTTGAAAAATATTCATAAATTGCAAAAACAGCAGATCCACAAGGTGAGCTTGTGGATCTGCTGTTTTGGCTACTTTTGAACATTTGTCTATATTTTCACCTATAATGACATTCCTACAATATGGACGTCATATTATAAGTGATTAATATCACTGTTTGACCTGCTAGAACAGTGGTTCTCAAAGTGGGGTCCTTGGGGGGGGTCCCAGCAAAATGAGTAAATACAGCATCTGAATCATTTTAACCACTTTATCCATTTATAAGTTAAGTTGGCTATTTAAAAAAATAACAGATGTACAAGCTCACAGCTTGTAGTTGTACATCTGCAATTTTTGAACATTTCTGAAAAATCTTTTAACACAAATCTTCTGTTCTGGGGGGTCCCTGGCACAAAGTATTTTCAGATGGGGGTCTGCCGCCAAATACATATCAATTTGGAGGTCCTTGGCACAAAATAGTTTGAGAACCACTGTGCTAGAAGTGATTCAGTGAGTCTGAATGAGAGAATGTATAAAATAGACCTCTCTCTCTCTTACTGTACCTACAGTACACTATGGACCTCTCTCTCTCTTACTGTACCTCCAGTACTGTACACTATGGAGCTTTTCACTACTGTGTACTAAATATAAACTAATAATAAACATCTCTTATGGGGGTCTCTGGCACAAACATCTTTTCAAACGGGGGTATTTTATACTTTGGATATTTCTAGAAAATCCTGGCACATAAATATTTTCTGAGACGGGGCATTATTTTGGGGTCTTTGACATGAAACAGTTTGAGAACCACTGTGTTAGAGAAACCACCAGATACTGGCTGTGATCAGACCAGAGACGTTTAGGGGACCACCTGGTGGACCACCTGGTGGACCACCTGGACCACCTGGACCACCTGGTGGACCACCTGGTGGACCACCTGGTGGACCACCTGGACCACCTGGACCACCTGGACCACCTGGACCACCTGGCCCAGCCTTCCAGTGCAGACAGGGTGTTTTTGGCAAGTTTAATAATAATAATAATAATAATAATTTGGCACTCGTGTGGCTCAGTGGTAACCATCGTGGAGGTTGTGGGTTCGTTGTGATGCATCAGGCTTTGTCCAGCGTCTACCAAACACAACTGGCCCGTGTTTCAGGGGAGGGAAGCCGGGCGGGGGGGAGGAGGAGGAGGAGGAGGAGGAGGAGGAGGCGGAGGAGGGTGATAATTATCACTGTACGTACTCCTAAGGGCTGTGGGGGTGGAGCCTGTCGGCGGGGAGTGTTGGGTGGGAGGATTAGGACGAAGGCTCTACGTCCTCCCGGTGGGGGCTCCTCACCAGAGTCCTCGAACAGGCGGAGTACCCGCGGATACCCGACGGTTACCCGCGTTTGACGGGTGAAAACAGGTGAAAAATATACTTTTATAAGTTCACGGGGACGGGCGGTTCTGAACTAAACGCGGGTTGGTAACATTTTATTGTGAAAATCAGAGAGCACCGTCTCCGCCCAAACAACGTCACTTGTGTAACTTAACACAGCACCACGGCATGGAGCACGCCGCTCTGTTATCTGAACTCACTAAAACACATCGAACATCCTGTTAAACCTTCCAATTAAAACCATCTGACAATGTAAACAACAACACATGTTTACTGTGTATGTGAGCGTGTGGCTAAAGCTCTCCTCCGTCTTCACTAGATGACTGAACTAACCCTGACCACTGAATGTAGCTCTATTGTTGAAGGCTGCTATCTTCTTCAACACACTTTTAAATGGAGTGACTGTCTGTAGGCTGTTTACATTTTACTCTGCATGTAATCACAGGTAAACGGGCGGACAACGGGTCCACTAATTGACGGGCGGGGCGGTTCTGCTCCTCACTGGCAGGTGAGTCAGTAGGATTCAACAGCAGTGACAACACACACTAATGTGTTTGGGGAGGAATTCATTGGCATGACGACTACATTGTAAAGGTTCTATCAGAGCACAGGGAGGTGTTTTATAATAATAATAATAGTCCTATCAGAGCACACAGGGAGGTGTTTTATAATAATAATAATAGTCCTATCAGAGCACAGGGAGGTGTTTTATAATAATAATAATAGTCCTATCAGAGCACACAGGGAGGTGTTTTATAATAATAATAATAGTCCTATCAGAGCACACAGGGAGGGGTTTTATAATAATAATAATAGTCCTATCAGAGCACACAGGGAGGTGTTTTATAATAATAATAATAATAATAATAGTCGTATCAGAGCACAGGGAGGTGTTTTATAATAATAATAATAGTCCTATCAGAGCAGAGGGTCTGGCAGACCACCCCTCCAGGTCAGACAGGTGTTCTTAGAGTGTTTTATAATAATAATAATAGTCCTATCAGAGCACAGGGAGGTGTTTTATAATAATAATAATAGTCCTATCAGAGCACAGGGAGGTGTTTTATAATAATAATAATAGTCCTATCAGAGCACAGGGAGGTGTTTTATAATAATAATAATAGTCCTATCAGAGCACAGGGAGGTGTTTTATAATAATAATAATAATAGTCCTATCAGAGCAGAGGGTCTGGCAGACCACTCTTCCAGGTCAGACAGGTGTTCTTAGAGTGCTTATAGAGGTGTGAGGACTGGCTGAAGCGTTTTCCACAGGTAGGACAGGGGTAAGGCTTCTCTCCGGTGTGAACCCGGATGTGTTTCTTACAGTCCGTCAGGTTCATGAAGGTCTTACAGCAGAGCCGACAGGCGTACTTCTTCTCTCCTTCCACCAGGAGGACGTTGTCCTCGGTCGCCGCTTTCTTACATTTAGACAGAACGTCGTCAGACGCTCTGGTCAGGACGGGACGAGCCCCCACGCCGTCCGAAGAGGAGGAGGAGGGGTCCGGGTCCGCGGCGGCCTCTGAAGCGGGCGTGGCTTTGGGGGCGATACGACGGAACGCCGCCGGTCCTCGGCCGTTCCCAGAAGCCCCGGCGGCGGGGGGAGGCGGGACCAGGAAGTCCCCCAGGAACCCCGCCCCCATGGAGGTGTGGGCGGGGTGCAGGATGAGCGTGTCGCTGAAGCCACACCCCTGGGAGGACAGGATCTGCTGGAAGGGAACGGAAGCTACAGGAAACACTGTGGATGAAGACGAGTCGTTGGAAGAAGTATTGAAAGCATTCGTTGGTTCTGGGTTTAGCGTTGGTTCTGGGTTTAGCGTTGGTTCTGGGTTTAGCGTTGGTTCTGGGTTTAGCGTTGGTTCTGGGTTTAGCGTTGGTTCTGGGTTTAGCGTTGGTTCGCCGGCGGTTCCGTCAGCGGTAGCGATGGTGGTCGATAACGCAGCGTTGGCGTGGGATAAACCTTCGCTAGCGTTAGCGTTGAGGTAGGCTAAACCTTCGTTAGCATTGAGGTGGACTAAATCTTTGTTAGCGTTGGCATTGAGGTGGGCTAAACCTTCGTTAGCGTTAGCATTGAGGTGGGCTAAACCTTCGTTAGCGTTATCGGTGAGGTGGGCTAAACCTTCGTTAGCGTTAGCATTGAGGTGGCCTAAACCTTCGTTAGCGGTGAGGTGGGCTAAACCTTCGTTAGCGGTGAGGTGGGCTAAACCTTCGTTAGCGTTAGCGGTGAAGTGGGCTAAACTTTCGGTAGCAGCGTTCACCGCCGCAGCGGTGAGCCGGGCAAAGCTTTGCTCCGCCTCCAGCGATTCCATGATGCCGTCACATGACCCAGTGGGGGGGTTGAGGAAGCAGGAGAACGCCAGCTCTGATAGGCTGTCCAGAGCTTCGCCGTCCATCGACTCGTCGGCGCCACCAGCTGGCTGCGCCTCGCCAACACACGGCTGGAGGCTGGACGTGCTGAGGTCATCTCCTGGTCAGAAGCACAGTCACAATCAACTTTAATGTCACATCACAGATTTACAGGCATAAAGGACCAGGTGGAACTGTGTTTCTTTTTCATGAGCTCCTTCATTGTATAGCTTTTTGTGAGAGAAAAACACAGGATAGAAACAGGTCAAAATATTAAAAGATATTATATACATATTATATACTTAAAGCATTTAGTAGCTATAGCAGATACCTGTATATAATGTACATATATCATTATGTAGCAGGTATGTTCATGATGTTTAATATATTAGCATCATATGCACAGTATGTATGTGTACAGAAATCTTAAAAGGAGATTCACCCAAAAAATATATGTTTTTGTCTCATTCCTAAGACAATAATTTCCTTGATGACAGGCGGGCCGGTTGGCAGCGGTTCCAATAGGAGACACAAAGGAGACTCTTTGTGTCTCCTACCAGAACCGCTGACGGTCATCAAATTATAGGCTATTAGGAATGAGACAAAAACTAAAACAAACATATCCATGAATTCAAGTCTCCATGTGGTGACTAATCCATAGAAAAAAAGTCATTTTGTGGGTGAACTATCCCTTTAAGGTGCAGTTCACTAGGACAGTGTAAGCTCACAGCTATGGGACATAAGGACATAAGGGACATAAGGAGGACATAGGTCCTTGGTGCATAAGGAAAGGTAAATCATTTACCTAAGGTTCCTGTGAGTTTCTGATGGTTCAAGGCGTCCAGATGCTCGCTGTGGCCCCCTGCTGGAGACAGAGGAGGATGATGGTCTGGAGAAGAGGAGCTCAGGTTCTCCTTCTTCACCTCCACCATGACCCCCCCCTCCCTCTCCTCCCCCTCCTCCTCCTCCTCCCCCACTTTCACTTTCACCACCGTGTTCTCTCCGTCTCCGCCTCCCTCGTCTTGTACGGAGCTGTGTGATTGGCTGGGCAGTTCGTATTTCTCCTCCAGCTCCTCCTCCTCCTCTCCTGCCAGCAGGGGGAGCAGTAGCTCCTCCTCCTCCTCCTCCTCCTCTGCTCCTCTGCTCCCCGTCACCGTAGGAGACGCGTCCCGCTGGTTCTCCTCCCCAGACGTCCTGCACCTCCTCTTCCTGCTGCCAGGCCTCTCCTCCTGGACACAGGAGTCACGTTTCACCCCTCCCCCTCCTCCTCCCCCTCCCCCTCCTCCTCCCCCTCCTCCTCCTCCTCCTCCTCCTCCTCCTCCTCCAGACTGGCTCACCTCCATCTCCACTCCATCAGGCTCATGAAGCTGAGGATTGGTTGGTTGGTTTTATTTGGTGATAAGAAGAAAGAACTCATCAGTACTTTCACAACATAAAGTACTTTCACAACATGCAGTAAACACAATTTTGTAGGAGTAAAATAAAGAAAAAGAGTTTAGCAAAAATCGGCCTCCTGGTGGCGCTATAATAGGGCAATGTTAAAAGAGTGGCATTTGTTCCTCGGCCTAGTGAGAATGTGTGCAAAATGTCAGGGAAATGGCATGCTGTGTTCATGATTTGAGGCATTTTGTTCAAAACGGAGCACTCCTGCAAACTTTGGAAGCCATTCTTAGCCAATCAGGATGGAATATGAATATTGGTTTAATGACTATAGAGATACCATGTACCGATTTGCGTGATGTTTGGACAAAATCTGTAGGAGTACTGTCAAAAAATGTGTTTTGCAAAAAACTGCCTCCTGGTGGCGCTATAACAGGCCCATGTGAAAGATTTGGGGGAGAGGTTCTGCTGTGGCATCCAGGGAGTGTGTGTGCACAGTTTTGCTGTGCCGGAGATTAGCTGTACACAGACAGAACCACACACGGAATGACGGACGGACACGGTGCAAAACATAGTCTCCGCCATGCCTTTCGGCCTGGCGGAGACACATAACACAAGTAGCAGCATCAGGCAGCATCAGCATTACATACTGGCAAACTAGTCTCACTAAAGGCCTTTGCAGACAGGGTGCGATTAGTCAATCAGTTTTTACCGCATGCGAAAAGACGCACGAACCGAACTGGGTTTGATGATTGAAAAAAAAAAGCATCGCCGCAGCCACTTGCCGCACGGCAAATTGGGAGCCGGTGTGCATGAGGTCATAGAGAACCATGTGTTCATTTAAAAAATAATATTGTCAGTTTTTTCCGTGCGAAAAAATCGCACCCTGTCTGCAAAGGCCTTAAGCCAGACAACTATTCCACAATCTCTCAATGCTATATACAGTCTGGAACTACACCTCCATCCCATTTAATTTTTTTATTTCCATTTCTGCTAAGCAGAAAAGCTATGTATGCTTAGATGATTTTGATTTACATTCTGATAAATTTGCACGACTGTAAAGACGAAACGGAAGCGGGGAGGAGACTTCACATCCACTTTATCACTTGATCAGAGCTTCCGTTTCTCCAGACTGTATGACAGACAGACAGACTGTATGACAGACAGACAGACAGACAGACAGACAGACAGACAGACTGTATGACGGAAGCATTTATTTTTTTTCTTAAATTTTTATCCCGCGATTTTTGTAACCCATTTTTTTCACCCGGTGCCAATTTCCTAAGTGATCCTGGGCGCTACACCAGCCCTACACCAGCACTACACCAGTATTACACCAGTCACCCCACAGTAGGGAGGCCAGGGCCGAGCTCATGCTTCCTTCAGGCATGAGAGCCAACTGACCTTCTTGTCACCTGACAGGGGAGAGTTTCCCTGGTTGGACGTAGCGCGTGGAAGGAACACGTTATTCCAACCAGTTCCCTTCCCCTCCATCAGGCGCCCCGGCTGTCATGGGGGAGGCGGTATAGTGACCAGGATTACTACATGTTTTTGTGAGGGTATTAACTACCCTAGGAGACACGGGGAGAACATGCAAACTCCACACAGAGTAGGCCCTTTCGCCAACCCCACCTAGGGTATGGGCACTGATGACACGGAGGAGAGGACACGCCCCCAGCGCCCACAGCGTCCCCGGCGGGAATCGAACCCAGGACCTTCTAGCTGTGAGGCGACAGCACTACCGACTGCGCCACCGTGCCTTGATGACGGAAGCATTTGATCATTGTGGGAGACAACAGTCTGGCCAGGAGAGACTACTGGCAAACAGTCTACACACCTTTAACGTATTTTAATTTACGGAATTAAATGTCTATCTAAAAACCAGGAGTAAAACAAAGGGCGTTACAAACTATTAGAAGCTAAACATAGTTACCAGAGGCTCCTCCTCCAGGCTGAGGTCCACATGTTGGACCAGAACCTTCCTCTGGACTGGTCCACTCTGCTGCTCCGCTGCAGCGCTGGACCTCCAGCCTTTAGGGGGCGACGTGGGGAAGTTGCGTTTGGAGAGGTAGAGCTTGCAGGCCCTGACCACGGCGGTGAGGTGGAGGTGGGAGGCGGCCAGCAGGACGTCCATGACGTTGGAGCTCCTCAGGGCCAGCGTGGAGGTGTAGATCATGTCCAGGAGGGTGGAGAAGGCCTCGGGGGTCACCACCTTTTGATTGATAGATTAAATGAATACTTTATTAGTCATAAATGTAAACAGCACGAGGTACAGTAAGATACCGGTACAGTACACGGTACAGTACACGGTACAGTACACGGTACAGTAAGATACCGGTACAGTACACACAGTACAGTACACGGTACAGTAAGATACCGGTACAGTACACGGTACAGTACACAGTACAGTAAGATACCGGTACAGTACACGGTACAGTAAGATACCGGTACAGTACACGGTACAGTACACGGTACAGTAAGATACCGGTACAGTACACGGTACAGTACACGGTACAGTAAGATACCGGTACAGCACACGGTACAGTACACAGTACAGTACACGGTACAGTACACGGTACAGTAAGATACCGGTACAGTACACGGTACAGTACACGGTACAGTAAGATACCGGTACAGCACACAGTACAGTACACGGTACAGTACACGGTACAGTAAGATACCGGTACAGTACACGGTACAGTACACGGTACAGTAAGATACCGGTACAGTACACGGTACAGTACACGGTACAGTAAGATACCGGTACAGCACACGGTACAGTACACAGTACAGTACACGGTACAGTACACGGTACAGTAAGATACCGGTACAGTACACGGTACAGTACACGGTACAGTAAGATACCGGTACAGTACACGGTACAGTACACGGTACAGTAAGATACCGGTACAGTACACGGTACAGTACACGGTACAGTACACGGTACAGTAAGATACCGGTACAGCACACGGTACAGTACACGGTACAGTACACGGTACAGTACACGGTACAGTACACGGTACAGTAAGATACCGGTACAGTACACGGTACAGTACACGGTACAGCACACGGTACAGTACACGGTACAGTACACGGTACAGTAAGATACCGGTACAGTACACGGTACAGTACACGGTACAGTAAGATACCGGTACAGCACACGGTACAGTACACGGTACAGTAAGATACCGGTACAGTACACGGTACAGTACACGGTACAGTAAGATACCGGTACAGTACACGGTACAGTACACGGTACAGTAAGATACCGGTACAGTACACGGTACAGTACACGGTACAGTAAGATACCGGTACAGTACACGGTACAGTACACGGTACAGTAAGATACCGGTACAGCACACGGTACAGTACACGGTACAGTACACGGTACAGTAAGATACCGGTACAGTACACGGTACAGTACACGGTACAGTAAGATACCGGTACAGCACACGGTACAGTACACGGTACAGTAAGATACCGGTACAGTACACGGTACAGTACACGGTACAGTAAGATACCGGTACAGTACACGGTACAGTACACGGTACAGTAAGATACCGGTACAGTACACGGTACAGTAAGATACCGGTACAGTACACGGTACAGTACACGGTACAGTAAGATACCGGTACAGCACACGGTACAGTACACGGTACAGTACACGGTACAGTAAGATACCGGTACAGTACACGGTACAGTACACGGTACAGTAAGATACCGGTACAGCACACGGTACAGTAAGATACCGGTACAGTACACGGTACAGTAAGATACCGGTACAGTACACGGTACAGTACACGGTACAGTAAGATACCGGTACAGTACACGGTACAGTACACGGTACAGTAAGATACCGGTACAGTACACGGTACAGTACACGGTACAGTAAGATACCGGTACAGCACACGGTACAGTAAGATACCGGTACAGCACACGGTACAGTAAGATACCGGTACAGTACACGGTACAGTAAGACATTTAGGCTAAAAGGATAACACAAAAAGTCCCGAGCTCCCCCAGAGTCAGTGTCCAAGTGTCCTTGAGCAAGACACTGGTGCCTTGCATGGTTTCCTCTGCTGTGTGTGTGTGTGTGTGTGTGTGTGTGTGTGTGTGTGTGTGTGTGTGTGTGTGTGTGTGTGTGTGTGTGTGTGTGTGTAATGCACATTGTAAATAAAGGTGCTATATAAATGCAACAGAGCATAGAATATTAACACATTAATACATGTCATCAACAAACACAAATAGCTATTTTTACAGAGGAGAAAAGGGAAAAACGTTGGCAGTGAATGACACCTCCTTTCAATGGGAATTAAAATCTACCTCTCCTTGTGGTCTCCTGATAGATGTTTTTTTCAGGACAGATTTTAAAGAAGCCAGTGATACACATCCTTTAACAGATGGTGTCAGGACATTACACATTATATATTATATTATATATTATCATATATCTTTAATAGATTAGATGGTGTCAGGACATTCTACATTATGGTGACAGAGTAGTAGAATGAGAACTTTCCCATGTTTGTTCTATATTTGGGTAGAACTACCAGATCATGGTTCCTCTAGTGTTGTGACAGTGGGAGTCACTCACTGTGTGTAAGTAGTTATACAGGTATGAGGTATTGACCCTTTGACTCTGACTTTAATAACCAGGCCGGTCGACACAGACGTCTCATGAAGACCAATCCCATGCTTGCTTAACCCTGTCTTTTATCCTGAGACATCCCAGACTAGCTAGTGTGTTAGAATTAGGTGGTCATGGGCTTTAGGCAGAGAAGTAGTCGTATCAGTTTATTGTGGGAGGTCTGAAGCTTAGTGTTTAGTGACATTGAGATGTTGGGAGAACCATGAGGTGAAACATAGTCAAAATGACATTAAATGAGGCTCCAGATAGAGTCTGAAGAGCACTCTTGTTGACAAAAGAGTAAATCCTGCCCAACAGGCTCACCTCACAGTCCAGGGTGAGGTTCACTCCTCCATGCTGTCCTCCAGGCTCCATGGAGCTCAGCAGGGCTTTGAAGTGAGAGCTGCAGGCGGCCAGGATGGAGCTGTGAGCCTGGAAGCTGCACCCTGCCACCTGCACCCTGCAGTCACACAGCTGGTTACCATGGAGACGCTGATGGTTCAGCTGATGGAAGATGTTCTGGAAATGACCCGGGAAGTCCATCATGACCTAATGATGACCTAATGACCTAACTCATTCACTGCCACGGACGTAATTTTAGTTTTTATTTGATTTGATAAAAGATGGCACTGTTCTCTATCACCCGCAGTGACCACTTTCACAGTAACTCACACGGATACGGAAATAACGTCATCCGAAGATTTCCGTTTCC
This sequence comes from Gymnoscopelus braueri, assembly GCF_963280865.1. NCBI lineage: Eukaryota > Metazoa > Chordata > Actinopteri > Myctophiformes > Myctophidae > Gymnoscopelus > Gymnoscopelus braueri. The sequence continues at coordinate 45,710,967 of NC_137622.1, forward strand.
GTCCACTCCCTGTTTAACTTTTTCATTAAAACGTCTCTATCTCGAGTTGACTTTTTTTTCACCGTGTTTTCAAAGTGCTGCTACAGGAGAAATGTCTCCTATGGAATATCTTTTCTCTAGGCGACACGTACCGTCTGTAAACACAAACGTAGCGTAAACGTTGAGTGTTTACAAACAGTTGGACAAGCTATCATAAGGGATGTACATTTTCTGTGGCCAGTTGAAACTGTAAGACAAGTGTGCATCTTTGGCGAGAGATAGTATATTCACATGCGGCCGGTTAGAATGTTTGTTGTCTGGGCGACGCGCACAGATAGCCTGTGTGTTTCTAACATTTTCTGGCAGTGGGCAAACACAGCCAGAAATAAATCTGGCAGTGAATGAGTGACCTAATGATGACCTAATGATGACCTAATGACCCGGGAAGTCCATGATGACCAGCACCTGTGGATGAGGACATACAGTTATATTATTAATTATATAATTATATTATACAGTTGATTAGAAGACAGGGTTTTACATGATGACAACAGGTGACCAGACCACCTCTCCAGAGTCCTCACATATATCTTTAAGACACTCAAATTGTCCCGCTTCTCACAATTTAAATAACCAGACCGGCGGCCGCTGGGCTCCACACAGACGTCTCACCAACATTTGCACAAACGTCATGTGAAGCCCGGAAAAAAAACATTATGTGAATCCCGGGAAACAAATGTCACAACAAGCCAAGCTGAGGGGCTGTTTGGCCTATAGGAAGCCCTGCTGATCAGTCAAGCTGACGCACAGGTGTTTCCTACCGAGTCTCAGTAACTCTAGTGGACCTGAGCAACGAGAGGCACCGCCGAGCGAGCCGTCAGGCGAGCGAGTCGCCGTGCCGAACGTTGTGGGCGGGGCTATCTACTGAGAGCCGGTAGGAACCACACGGTCATGTCAAGTTGAGGTCAGTCAGGCCTTCATGAAGCCTAGTCTCGTCCTCAAACCCCAGTCCAGGCCGCTCAGCATACATGCCCCCCCCTCCTTTTGGCACGCTCCATCAAGGGGTCTTATGAGACCCCGCCATGTGGCAGCGGTGGCCTAGTGGTTAGAGGGGCGGCCTTGATACCGGAAGGTCCCTAGTTCGATTCCCCAATTCATCACATCAATCATGAATCACCGCTGAATAGCCCTTGAGCAAGGCTTCCATGCAGGGCCTGGCTGTAAATAAGTGTTAACTTAGTCCAACACCCTGGGTAAACAACAAACTTTGCTTTGCTTTGCTTTGCTTTGCCCTCCCCCCAAAAACAAATATTTTGGGGGGTCCCCAGTTCAAATATGTTTTTTGGGGGGTCACGGCTTGAAAAGATTGAGAACCACTGCTCTACTACATCACTTAAACCTCAGCAAAAGAGGAACAGTTTAACACTGTTAAACCCCATCTAAAAACTATCAAAACTAGCAGATCTACAAGCTCTATCTGAACATGTTTGCCTGTGACATGCATTAAATATGGACACCAGGTTGACAGTGGTTCATTATAATGTCAACAGCTAGAAGCTATAATCCAATGAGTCTCGCCACCTACAGCATATATTGTAGACAGATGTAGAATTATAATCTGATCTAATGTAAGAACAAACATCTTCTCTTATACGGGTCCTTTCACTGTACCTCATATTTCCAAACGGGGGTCGTATTCATTCTGGGGTCCTTTGAGACTTTGAGGTGAAAACATTTTGAGACGAATCACTGATTTAATGATCCCTGTCTGAGGGTTTACTGATCAAACATTCCTTAACATTTCAATTTCCTCAACCATTCCAATTCCAACCTGTCCCTGTAAAAAGTCAATGATGTTTTGCATATTATTGTATATCTGTCTGTCATTAAATGTTTAGATGAATTGAGTACAAAGGACCCCAATGGAAACAAGCCATTTCTTGGGTTTTTTCAAAATTTACTTGAGTAAAAGTACAAAAGTATTGGTATCAAAATGTACTTAAAGTACCAAAAGTAAAAGTGCAAAAATGTTTGAAAATAGCCTATGTATAAAATAGGCCTTAAGTGGTTAATGTAATGCACTTTTATTTTACCTCTGGGGCAGAATCTGCAATGCAAATGCGTGGATTCTTGGAAAAAATCCGCAAGACCAGGAATCCACGCATTTGCATTGACAAAGCATTGGCAGATTCTGCCCCAGAGGTAAAATAAAAGTGCGGCCCTAACTAAAGTTTTCAAATAAGAGTAAAAGTACAATATTTGTAAAAGTATAGACAATTGGAAATACTCCAGTAAAGTAAAACATACCTCAAAATGTTACTTAAGTACAGTACTTGAGTAAATATACTTAGTTACTTTACACCACTGTTAAGTAATTAAATCTTATATTACACTGTGCCTCTGCTCTGTCTGCAGAAACATGCATTCATTTCATTATGATATAAATATGTATCATTAGATTATTAAATCATGTATCATACTGTACCTTAGCCCTAGAATGTCTGTGATCTTACATACATTTAAAATACATGAAATGTATGTAAGATCACAGACATTCCAGGGCTAACTGTACCTCTGTCTGCAGAATAAATCATGCATTCATTTATTTATACCATTAGATTACTACATCATATATACTGTAACTCTGTTCTGTCTGCAGAATATATCATGCATTCATTTATTTATACCATTAGATTACATCATATATATACTGTAACTCTGCAGAATATAATGCATTTCATTCATTCATTCCATCGGAACAGATCATTAAATCATTGTGTAATTCATACAGTAATGATCTTATTAATCTCATAAACAGATCATTAAATCATTGTGTAATTCATACAGTAATGATCTTATTAATATCATAAACAGATCATTAAATCATTGTGTAATTCATACAGTAATGATCTTATTAATCTCATAAACAGATCATTAAATCATTGTGTAATTCATACAGTAATGATCTTATTAATCTCATAAACAGATCATTAAATCATTGTGTAATTCATACAGTAATGATCTTATTAATCTCATAAACAGATCATTAAATCATTGTGTAATTCATACAGTAATGATCTTATTAATATCATAAACAGATCATTAAATCATTGTGTAATTCATACAGTAATGATCTTATTAATCTCATAAACAGATCATTAAATCATTGTGTAATTCGTAAAGTAATGATCTTATTAATATCATACCTCTGTCTGTGTGCAGAATGGAGCTGGTAGGCGGAGCAAAGATAACAAAAACACCGGAAGAAACACATAAACTCAGGGTATCCTGGCATCGGATTGGACGATGGACGTCGAGCAGGGCGGGGCTACATTTTGGTTCGTGCGGTGATTCGTCGGTTTACCGGAAACCATCGGCTGTAATCGTCCAATCGGAATAAAGTAACAGCATTTTCTACAACAAGCATAATCTCTCAAGAACAGATTCCGCTTGAAGAGTAAAAAAAACAGCAGAGAGCGAAGTTTTTATTTGGCGATGGGTTCAAGGTTCCCAGATACAACAAGCAGGAAGTATGAAGGACTACAACTTGACAATGAAGGACTACAACTTGACAACAAGCAGGAAGTAAATAAAGTGTGTCTGAAGCCTGAAGCAGAGATGTAACGGTAGAAGTAGTAATGGATAATGTCTAAATAGAGCACCGAAGTCTGACGTCATTGACTCATCCTACCTGGGTCGCGGTTTCCCCCGTTCTGAATCCCCATAGACGTGTTTAATAATAATAAGAAGTGTGTTCCATAAATAAACTAATAACCCGGAGGTTTGACTCTTATGGATATGAAGCATCAACTGACGGTGAGAAAACATTAATGTTACTTCAGACAAAATGAGTTAAATTTTCTCCATAAACAGACTGTATGAAATATGAGTGACTGACTATCATAAACAATACAAAGCCTCATCGACAACAGCGCCGAGATACTTTGTTTATTTATGGATCATAATTCATATATGAGACGATTTGAAGACCCGATGTTATTCTCCACGACCCAGGGGATGAGCCAGTGACGTCAGGACTTCTGTATTATGCCTTCTAGTCAGTGGTGGGAAAAGTACTAATTTGTTTTACCTAAGTAAAAGTATCGATACTGGATTGGAGAAATACTCTGTTACAAGTAAAAGTCAGGAATTCAAAATTTACTTGAGTAAAAGTACTAAAGTGTCGGTATCAAAATGTACTTAAAGTACCAAAAGTAGAAAGTAGTCATTATGCAGAATGTCCCATTTCACAAGTTTTCAAAATGTATAAAAAAATCTTTTGAAAATAGCAGATCTACAAGCCCACAATTGCATTGTGAGCTTGTAGATCTGCTGAATGATAGTTCACTGACCTCAGAATCAGATTAATCCAACATTTATGCCGTGGTGGAGAAACTACTCAAATGTTTTACTTAAGTAAAAGTACCAATACTGCAATGTAGAAGTACTCTGTTACAAGTACAAGCCCGGAATTAAAAATACACTTGAGTAAAACTACAAAAGTTGGGTCTCAAAATGTACTAAAGTACCAAAAGTAAAAGTACTAAAATGTTTGAAAATAGTAGATCACGATCACGACGCGTTGTGAGCTTGTAGATCGGCTATTTTCAAATAGCCTAGGTATAAAATAGGGCTGAAGTGGTTAATGTATGTTTTACAATGTAATAATTTAAAAGTAACTAGTAACTAAAGTTTTCAAATAATTGTAGTGGAGTAAAAGTACAATATATAAAAAATATAAAAGTATAGATTTACTAATTGGATTTACTCCAGTAAAGTAAAAGTGCCTCAAGATTGTACTTAAGTACAGTACTTAGAGTAAATGTACTTAGTTACTTATCACCACTGCATTTATGACACTCATCCTGACAGTGTAACACTTTGTATAAATTAAAGTTAACATGAATGACCTCTGACCTGTAATGCGGTGCAGAATGTAAACATATCTTGTTCCACAGGAGACCAAACTCACCCAAAGCCTTCCTCTAATGGATTCTACATCTTCATTCAGTCAGATAAAAACTGTATATGAGGATATTAATGCTTATTAAAAGTGCAGAAACATCCCTGCAACGCATCGAAATAAACACATAAAGCACTTTGTATTAAAATAAATATCCACAAAGAGTTAGAAATACTGATGATAGCAGAACCAGAACCACTTGGAGGAGCATGTTTTCCACACGGCAGCATTTCACTGATGGACCCACAGTGTGTCACAACTAAACCCGTCCGCAGCGCAGCGCTGTCTTTGGTCAGCAGAACTAACACTTTCAACAACAAAAAATAACAGATCTACAAGCGAGAGAGAGGAGATAAAGTAGATTGATTTGATTGAATACTTTATTAGTCATAAATGTAAACAGCACGTGGTACAGTCAGACATTTAGGCTCAAAGGATAACACAAACAAGTCCTGGGGACTTGTTCCCATTGTGGTCCTATGTATTCAATTCATCAACATAGCATAGAAATAACACAATAATACATGGAATTACACATTATGGTGACAGAACAGTAGAATGAGAATTTTCCCATGTTTGTTGTATATTTGGGTAGAACCAGACCATGGTGGCTCCCTCTAGGTGGCTGTGGGAGTCACTCACTCACTGTGGAGAAATAGTTGACAAATACCAATCCCAGTGATATTTGCTTAACCCTGTTTTCTACCCCGAGTCATCCCAGACTAGCTAGCTAGTGTGTTAGAATTAGCTGGTCATGGGCTTAAGGCTGAGAAGTAGAAATCTGTTTTGGGAGATCTGAAGCTTAGTGTTTAGTGACATTGAGATGTTGGAGAACCAAGAGGTGAAAGCATAGTCAAAATGTCATTGAATGAGGGCTCCAGCTAGAGAGACAAAAGAAGAAATCCTGCCCAAAAAATGTTATTTGATTGACTTTCTTGATCTAGATAAACTTCAAGGAGCTAAACAGACCGTTTTTCAGTCTCTGAACCTTTAGCTGAAAGGTTTCCAGGATCCAGCTCCAACAGGACTTTGTGGAACACCTCAGAACTATTAAGTGAGGTTCTTCTCAGATCCATCCACAGGTCTGCTAAGATCAAAGAGACTGCAGAGGACAGAGATCCCTGCATCAGTCATGTAGGAGACATCATGATGGAGGCATATATGTTATTTTGTAGTATTTACATTAACAGCACAGGGTGTGTATATATTATATAGGGTCACAGTGCAGTAAGTGGTAGGACAGGTAGTGAGGAGACAAACAGTTCTTACCAGACAGAGACAGACGTTGTGAAGTAACGTAACGTTCAGGACATTAGGAGGTGGAAACCGTTACCAGTAGATCATCAGTTGAGTCTTCAGGTAGATCTTCATCACCTCCTCTGTCAACTCCTCTTCACACCAGCACTATCCTGTACATTATTGTAAAGATTACTGGTTACAGCTCACTGTCAGCAGCTCAGGCTGTTACCAGACAGAGAAAGAAAGAGAAAGAAATCAAACACACACACACTCCATCATACATCACCACATCATTTACACATAGCCTACATAAAGGACCACAATGAAATTAAGCTGCTGGCTTTGTTGTGTTTTGTCATTTTGATAATTGTGTGATAATGTATGTATTCTATTATGTTTCTCATCAATAAAGAGGTCAAAGTCAAAGCTCTGAGTTCATCTTGACATAACCCAGAGGACAAATACAACAGTCAGTGTCACAACCTGATTCTCTGGACATTCTGCATGAAAACATCTCCTCACTGCTCTCTCACTATGCTGTTCCTTTGTCCTCCATCATTACATGATTACATCATACATGAGATACTAACCTCAAAGTCCTTGAGCAAGGCACTAGCATCTTCTCCCAGATGGTCCATGAGACACAGGATGACAACCTCTCCTGTTCACTGAATGTACATTCTACTGTGTTCAACACAATGTATTTAACAATAACTAAATGTATGAATGAATGTACATTCTACTGTGTTCAACACAATGTATTTAACAATAACTAAATGTATGAATGAATGTAGATTCTACTGTGTTCAACACAATGTATTTAACAATAACTAAATGTATGAATGACTGTAGATTCTACTCTGTTCTTCTCTGTGTCTTTTCTTTCTTTCAGACGGTTTTGAAATCATTTTGTGAACAAATTCATCTCATCTCTGAACAGCATGAAAACAGCAGGACTAGTTTTAAACCTTTATCAGCCACTAATAACGTATTCTGATCATTTCTCATTCTCTCTGGTTGGAATAACTTTATGCACATTTTCCCAACATGGAGGGAAGATAATGGTGATAAATTAAAGTAGCTTTTATATAAATGTATCATATCAGTCATAGTGTGCCCCAAAACACACTCACATTTATTCCACGGACCACTCACCCCCACCGGTTCTTGTATTTGTTTTACTGAGGTTAAGGTTAGGAATAAGGTTAGGTTTAGACATAGTTTTACTGAGGTTAAGGTTAGGAATAAGGTTAGGTTTAGACATAGTTTTACTGAGGTTACGTTTAGGAATAAGGTTAGATTTAGACATAGTTTTACTGAGGTTAAGGTTAGGAATAAGGTTTAGACATAGTTTTACTGAGGTTAAGGTTAGGAATAAGGTTAGGTTTAGACATAGTTTTGCTGAGGTTAAAGGGGTAGTTCACCCCCCAAATAACTTTTTTTCTATTGATTACTCATCCCATGGAGCCTTGAATTCATGGATATTTTTTTGTTTTTGTCGCATTCCTTCCTTTATTATTTGATTATAATAAATTTAGCCCCATTGATTCCGGTAGGAGACACAAATGCATTTGTGTCTCCTACCGGAATCAATGGGGACACATTTATTATAATCAAATTATTGGCTTAGGAATGTGACAAAAACAAAAAAATATCTATGAATTCAAGGCTCCAGATGGTCAGTAATCAATAGAAAAAAAGTTATTTTGGGGGTGAACTACCCCTTTAAGGTTAGGAATAAGGTTAGGTTTAGACATAGTTTTACTGAGGTTACGTTTAGGAATAAGGTTAGATTTAGACAGTTTTACTGAGGTTAAGGTTAGGAATAAGGTTAGGTTTAGACATAGTTTTGCTGAGGTTAAGGTTAGGAATAAGGTTAGGTTTAGACATAGGTTAGGTTTAGACATAGTTTTACTGAGGTTAAGGTTAGGAATAGTTCACCCCCCAAATAACTTTTTTTCTATTGATTACTCATCCCATGGAGCCTTGAATTCATGGATATTTTTTTGTTTTTGTCGCATTCCTTCCTTTATTATTTGATTATAATAAATTTAGCCCCATTGATTCCGGTAGGAGACACAAATGCATTTGTGTCTCCTACCGGAATCAATGGGGACACATTTATTATAATCAAATTATTGGCTTAGGAATGTGACAAAAACAAAAAAATATCTATGAATTCAAGGCTCCAGATGGTCAGTAATCAATAGAAAAAAAGTTATTTTGGGGGTGAACTACCCCTTTAAGGTTAGGAATAAGGTTAGGTTTAGACATAGTTTTACTGAGGTTACGTTTAGGAATAAGGTTAGATTTAGACAGTTTTACTGAGGTTAAGGTTAGGAATAAGGTTAGGTTTAGACATAGTTTTGCTGAGGTTAAGGTTAGGAATAAGGTTAGGTTTAGACATAGTTTTATTAAGGTTAAGGTTAGGAATAAGGTTAGGTTTAGACATAGTTTTACTGAGGTTAAGGTTAGGTTTAGACATAGTTTTACTGAGGTTAAGGTTAGGAATAAGGTTAGGTTTAGACATAGTTTTACTGAGGTTAAGGTTAGGAATAAGGTTAGGTTTAGACATAGTTTTACTGAGGTTAAGGTTAGGAATAAGGTTAGGTTTAGACATAGTTTTACTGAGGTTAAGGTTAGGAATAAGGTTAGATTTAGACAGTTTTACTGAGGTTAAGGTTAGGAATAAGGTTAGGTTTAGACATAGTTTTGCTGAGGTTAAGGTTAGGAATAAGGTTAGGTTTAGACATAGTTTTATTAAGGTTAAGGTTAGGAATAAGGTTAGGTTTAGACATAGTTTTACTGAGGTTAAGGTTAGGTTTAGACATAGTTTTACTGAGGTTAAGGTTAGGTTTAGACATAGTTTTACTGAGGTTAAGGTTAGGAATAAGGTTAGGTTTAGACATAGTTTTACTGAGGTTAAGGTTAGGAATAAGGTTAGGTTTAGACATAGTTTTACTGAGGTTAAGGTTAGGAATAAGGTTAGGTTTAGACATAGTTTTACTGAGGTTAAGGTTAGGAATAAGGTTAGGTTTAGACATAGTTTTACTGAGGTTAAGGTTAGGAATAAGGTTAGGTTTAGGCATAGTTTTACTGAGGTTAAGGTTAGGAATAAGGTTAGGTTTAGGCATAGTTTTACTGAGGTTAAGGTTAGGAATATGGTTAGGTTTAGACATAGTTAACTGAGGTTAAGGTTAGGAATAACGAGGTTAGGTTTAGACATAGTTTTACTGAGGTTAAGGTTAGGAATAAGGTTAGGTTTAGACATAGTTTTACTGAGGTTAAGGTTAGGAATAAGGTTAGGTTTAGACATAGTTTTACTGAGGTTAAGGTTAGGAATAAGGTTAGGTTTAGACATAGTTTTACTGAGGTTAAGGTTAGGAATAAGGTTAGGTTTAGACATAGTTTTACTGAGGTTAAGGTTAGGAATAAGGTTAGGTTTAGGCATAGTTTTACTGAGGTTAAGGTTAGGAATAAGGTTAGGTTTAGGCATAGTTTTACTGAGGTTAAGGTTAGGAATAAGGTTAGGTTTAGGCATAGTTTTACTGAGGTTAAGGTTAGGAATAAGGTTAGGTTTAGGCATAGTTTTACTGAGGTTAAGGTTAGGAATAAGGTTAGGTTTAGACATAGTTTTACTGAGGTTAAGGTTAGGAATAAGGTTAGGTTTAGACATAGTTAACTGAGGTTAAGTTTAGGAATAAGGTTAGGTTTAGACATAGTTTTACTGAGGATAGGAATACCTGGTGGCGACCGTTCCGAGGTCGCCGGATTTGACCCGGGGCGAGCGTGTTTTGGGGCGAGGGTTCTTGTCTTCAAACATGTTCTACCTGGATCTGTCAACAGCCTGCAGCACATGAGAAAAAAACATCCTTACAGTAAATACAGTATTTGTTCCTGTCTGACACAATAATATATCTACTATAAGTGGACATGATAAATATTGTTCTGACACAATAATATATATACTATAAATAGATATGATAAATATGGTGAACACAAGTTGTTACAGGACTCTAGAAACAGTGTTTATGAATATTGATGGTTCTTTGTAGGATTCATCATAGATTTCACTTGTTAATATGTAGGAGATATATCAATCACTTCTAATCAATCAAACGTTTATGCAATTAGAGTATATTTACATCATTAAGTGTGTGTTTATAAGGTGTGTATCATTAAAGGTGTTAATAAGTATCATTAAAGGTGTTCATTATGTCTACATTCACTATGTGTCCATGTCTAGTTCCATGTGTCGTTAATGTGTTTGGTCACTAGATGGCAGTCTAAGACCCACATAATGGACCCAGTGCATCAATTCAAGTTCTAGGCTTTGACTTTTACAGGGGCCAGTCTAGAATTGCAGCCTCCTGAAGGTACTCTTTTAGGGCAGTTTTGAAGGAGAGTAGGGTTTTACACTCCTTCACTACTTTTGGTAGGGCATTCCACATTTTGGTGGCATAGCAGGAGAATGAATTCAACCCCTTGTTTGTGCCAAATCTGGGTTGGACGTGATCAGTGGAGCTGCCTCTGGTATTGTGATTGTGGACTTAATTTACGTTTTTGAAGTACTTTGACAGGTACATGGGTATCTTAATGTTGTGGTGTATCTTGTAGAATAGGCCCATTGCAAGTAGCTGTACTCTGTCCTCAACCCTGAGCCATCCCACCCTAGCATAGTGAGCAGGGATTAGGTGGGTTGTATGTTTAAAGCCAAGAAGTAGTCTTACTAGTTTGTTTTGGGATGTCTGGAGCCTTGTTTTTAAGACCTTAGTGGTGTTGTGATACCATGAGAAGCATGCATATAGTCGAAGTGACCTTGGATGAGGGTCCCTGTAAGAATCCTCAAGGTATTCTTACTGACTAGAGAGGAAATCCTATACAAGAAAACGAGTCAAGCCTTCATCAGCGTTGTGTCTACACAACGCTGATGAAGGCTTGATGCCGAAACGTGTGAGTTGTTGGCTGCTCAGCATACCATGTCTACTTAATAATTATAAATAAAAGTGCCTTAAAAGGACTATTCCGTGAGTGCTGGTATTCTCTTACAGAGATGTATTATAGAGCTGTTATAAATGTCTACATTGTACATTATAAATGTGTTGAGCTGTTATAAATGTCTACATTGTGGTGCATTTATATAGCACTATACATAGAGATTGTGCATTACATTCACACATTCTCACACACACACCGATGGCGGAGGAAACCATGCAAGGCACCAACCTGCTCATAGGGACCATTAGGGGTTCAGCGTCTTGCTCAAGGACACTTCTACATGAACTCTTCTGGGGGAGCCCGGGATCCAACTGGAAACCTCACGTCTTCCATCCGGTGATGGTGATGAGGATTGAACATGAATCAACTGAAGTGTAGAAGACAGAGAGACAAAGATCACAGAGTCAAAGAGGATCTTGTTTGGTATGAAGTTCTATGACTTACCAGCATTATGTGTGTCTTTATATCAGCCTGGTTTACTGGAGATCTGCTCTGTAGTCTGTTTCTCTCACACACACACACACACACACACACACACACACACACACACACACACACACACACACACACACAGTTAATAAATACACTGATATATATCTAGACACAATGTTAGTTAATACATACAGTTGTCATATAACCAGTGGTGTAAAGTAACCGAGTACATTTACTCAAGTACTGTACTTAAGTACACTTTTTTAGGAATGTTTAGTGTTTTAATTCCATTAAACCCATTTCCTCCCTCGTTTACTTCCTGTTTACATTGAGTGTAATTCCGTCTTTCACCAGATGCGCCCCGTTACTACCGCCCATTGGGAACTTACAACAGAATCGGCCACAGACGGGATTAAAACACTTCTTTATTGAATAATATGGATTAATACATTACACAAACACTTCGTACACCTAGTTAACATTTGGGACAAGCGGGTAAACCCCTTATATTTATCATTTGTACATGTTTGGAGAAATACGGGCTTTACTCGTGACATTTCAGGACAAACTGGGGGGGTGGAGCTAAGACTAGATTAGATACTACGAAAGTAAAAGTCAGACTCTATAAAATACATATGATAGTCTTGATCTAAAGGCTAAACCTGTTGCATAATATGAACCACAACGCCTGCTGTCGCTCTGCGAAGATAAGAAAATAGCAGATCTGCAAGCATAGAGCACCGAAGTCTGACGTCATTGACTCATCCTACCTGGGTCGCGGTTTCCCCCGTTCTGAATCCCCATAGACGTGTTTAATAATAATAAGAAGTGTGTTCCATAAATAAACTAATAACCCGGAGGTTTGACTCTTATGGATATGAAGCATCAACTGACGGTGAGAAAACATTAATGTTACTTCAGACAAAATGAGTTAAATTTTCTCCATAAACAGACTGTATGAAATATGAGTGACTGACTATCATAAACAATACAAAGCCTCATCGACAACAGCGCCGAGACACTTTGTTTATTTATGGATCATAATTCATATATGAGACGATTTGAAGACCCGATGTTATTCTCTATAGAGAAATGACTTCCACGACCCAGAGGATGAGCCAGTGATGTCAGGACTTCTGTACTGTAGTGCTTTCAGATTAATACAACATAGAACAAACTAACCATTGTAGATCTGCAATAATCGCATATCAGATCTGCAATAATCGCAGATCAGATCTGCAAGCCCTGCAGAAAGTCTTTGTATAAAGAGCAGCATGCACTAAATGAATGATCAAAGAGTTGATGGATATAAAGTTGATACTTTGTTACCAGAGTCTCGTGCTGTTTGGTGACTTTCTGTGCAGCCTGGTGGAAACCGTTGTCCTTCAGATGTTTATGGATTAAAAACATTAACTTATTGTTCACAGACATCATGGATCAATACATTAAAAAGATTTATAAATCACTGTTAAAAGCTGTTATTATTATTACTGTAAAACACATTCTGAATCTGCACGCATGTCTCACTGTACCGCTCCTCAACTCTGAACCCGGATGTTGTTGGTCCGAGAACGGACCGCAATGCATCATGGGAAGTGTAGTAAAAGGTTATTTTAGTAAGACTGGTGAGGTTACTAGAGAATAACTAGACTAGAGTCACTAGAGTCACTAGAGTCACTACTAGTCAACTCTAGTATTAGTTCCCAAACTTTTTAGCTCAAGACCCAAACGAGACATTTTATAATAATAATAATAATAATAATAATAATACACTTTATTTGCATAGTCAGCTTTCATGACATGAAATGCAGCTCAAATTGCTTTACAGAGCAAGAATCCAATTACAGAAAAAGTGCAAATTGAACAATAGAGCAAAAACTAGTGAAAATAGCAGATCTACAAGCAATAAAGCCAAACTAGTGAAAAAAGCAGATCTACAAGCTCACAACGCGGCGGTGGATCTGCTATTTTCCACTACTTCTTAAACATTTTTTTAAATGTATGTATGGTATTATTCGATTATATTTCTTTATTTTTATTTTTATATACACTTTTGAAAAATGTTAGAATTGAATTCAGAGCTTCAGAATATCTTCATGGATCTCACTCACCAGGAGTGACAATCACATCATCATTGAAATCTACCTGATCCACTACAAACAGGTTACTTTTCACACAGTTGAACAGTTCAAAATACTGATTCTGCCATAACTGTGAGATTGCATCAGAACCACTCACACCATCTATGTTTGATGGAAGACATGTTTTACAATTATTTATATATTTTTTATCTCCTTCCAGAAATCATTTACATTATTCTTATGCAACTTCCTTGACAGAGAATCTGACCTCATAGTGTTTTCATTTATTTTGATAAAACAAAGAGCATATTTAAAATAAAGCATTAGTGTGTTTTTTCTCTTCAAACAGAGGTCCATGTCTACCTTTGCCTGACTCCGCCCATATGTTAAAAGCCTTTCTATCCTCTGCATGGAGCTCTTCAACATGGTCATTCCACCCTGGCTTAACATTATACACTATGTTTGTAGAGAGTCCTGCTGGAGATACACAGAGACTCCACAATAGATTCATACAGGGAACACAATACATTACAGTGTTGTGGGTTCTTTGCACTTCATATCCCGACACATAACCACATCTTTTGGAACTTTAATATTACCCAGCAAGGCATCAGAATGATTCAAATATTTATCCAGATCTTTATTGGTTAATTTAGACCAATCTATTTCCCTGCTGTTATCCACAGGAAACAACACAGGTAAACTGTCTGTATTTAACCCTTTATCCACAGGAAACAACACAGGTAAACTGTCTGTATTTAACCCTTTATCCACAGGAAACAACACAGGTAAACTGTCTGTATTTAACCCTTTATCCACAGGAAACAACACAGGTAAACTGTCTGTATTTAACCCTTTATCCACAGGAAACAACACAGGTAGACTGTCTGTATTTAACCCTTTATCCACAGGAAACAACACAGGTAAACTGTCTGTATTTAACCCTTTATCCACAGGAAACAACACAGGTAAACTGTCTGTATTTAACCCTTTATCCACAGGAAACAACACAGGTAAACTGTCTGTATTTAACACATTCAATCCCGGAACGCATCTGTGTCACTTTAGATTTCTTTGGCTATTCAAAAATATCAGATCTACAAGCTCATAGCGCGGCACAGAGTGCTGCGCTATGAGCTTGTAGATCTGCTATTTTTGAAAAATCGTGAAAATGTGTGAAAATCTTTGAATATATATTCTACAAACAGTTTATTGAAAAAAAATTATGTTTCTATATCAGTGTCTATATCAGTGAATGTATCAGTGGTTTTCCTACTTTTCCATGTCAAGGACCACCCACCCAACATGATATGTATTTGGCCGCGGACCCCCGTCTCAAAATATGTTGTTCCAGGGACCCCCAGAAGCACAGATCGGAGTCAAATGTTTTAGCTTTATGCAGTATATTCAAAGATTTGGACACATTTTTGCCGCGATATGAGCTTGTAGATCTGCTATTTTTGAATAGCCAAAGAAATAAAAAATTACACATATTTGTTCCCGGTCTTAATGGGTTAACACCACACTAAAGGGGGTGTGGTCAGTGGTAGCTACTGTAGATCATAAACTATTTCTACTGTATCAATAGAGTCATGAGCATCTACTTACAGAGACAGTGATCAAGACAGGAAGTAGTGTGTCAAGCCTCACTGATAATAAGTATAATTATTCTCAGGTAAAAATACCTTGCTAGATAAAATCAATCCACTGTCTGAACATAAATCCATTAAATGATTACCAAATAAAGATTTAACATCAGTTACATCTGCATTCATGTCACCGACAACAACATAGATGCAGGTGGAAGGATTATGCTGAATAAAAAACATAATGAATGCCATTCTACTGAGATACTCATCCTCATTATGATAGCACTCATAGTGTATAAACATTCACAGTTATTAACCTTTTACCATGACAGAACAGCTCTATCCCAATAGCCCAGTCCTAATCTAATGACATTAACCAACTGGTCATATTTTTGGTTCCACAGAGCAGCAACTCCCCCTGGAATCCTCCCTCGTACCACTTTAGAACACAGGTCGGTGGTGGATTCCCCCGCCCTGTGAAAGTCCTTATGGATATAAAGTTAAGACCTTCCAGGTCTTGTTTAGACAAGAACGTCTCCTGGACACACAAAATGTCACATCTCTCTAACAGTTTGTCCACAACAATACGGTGTGATTGATCAGTTTCACTGTGGCCAACACACAGCCCTCACACATTGTAAGACACAACACAGATGTTTATGTTCATAGAGAGATAGTTCATGTCACAGAGACTATGCAGTCTCAGACTGGCTCTCAAGCAGAGCTGCAGGTGTCCTGAAGTTACAATTGTTTGTCTTTGATCTCACTATCCTGGTTGACTACCTGGTGAGCTTGTTCCTACAGTATCTCTGACTGAGAGCTTCCCATACAGGAGACCATGTTAGAAGTGACCTGTACATAATAATAATAATAATAATAATAATAATAATAATAATAATAATAATAATAATAATAATAATAATAATAATAACAATAATAATATTGTAGGGTCAATAAGTCCTATACTTATAAGGCACTACATGGATGCCTGTGGCCAGGTATTAAGTTCAGACGTGCGCTCTGTAAGAAACTGAATTCCAAACCGTAAAGTTGAGTTTAACAAAGGGGGTGATTTATTCTCTGTCACTGTCAGCATACAAAGCAAACAGTCCTCTCAAACATGTCTCTCTAGAGCACAGTATAAAACTGTGTGCCTCTGCCACAAGCAACACCTGCGCTTGATTACTGAACCTGTTAAATACCTAGGCAACCCTTGGCCTTGGCCTTGACCGCGCCCCGTAGACGCAGTGACGTCATCAAAAAAGTGAAACAACAGAAATAGTGAATATGGCTCTAACAAATATAATAATAATAATAATAATATAATAGCTTATTAATCATTGTGCTGTTCACAGGCTGTACCAAAGTGCACGTTGACAAACTCACCAACTGAAATAATTATAAAAACACTTATATTATCAATATACATTTTATTACATTTTGTAACACTTAGAAAGGCTTCCAGAGCATTGTAAATACAGCTGGTTTTGAATGCTAGACAATTACAATATACATTTATAGATAATATTGTAACAAGAATCATCTTTATTGTCACATCACAGTTTACAGTGTAAAACAGTGTGAAAACAAGCTCCATCGTTTTAGTTATTTCCATAAAAAAGAGAATAAAAAACAATAACAATGTATCTACATATTTACACATAGTATATCTATCTGGTTTATATCTGATGATGACCATATTTAACCCTTTAAGACCAGGAACACATCTGTGTCATTTTACTCAAATCTTTGCTTCTGGGGGTCCCTGGAACAAAACATGTTCAGATGGGGGTCCCTGGAACAAAACATGTTCAGATGGGGGTCCCTGGAACAAAACATGTTCAGATGGGGGTCCCTGGAACAAAACATGTTCAGATGGGGGTCTCTGGAACAAAACATGTTCAGATGGGGGTCCCTGGAACAAAACATGTTCAGATGGGGGTCTCTGGAACAAAACATGTTCAGATGGGGGTCTCTGGAACAAAACATGTTCAGATGGGGGTCCCTGGAACAAAACATGTTCAGATGGGGGTCTGCGGCCAAATACATATGTTTTGATGGGGGTCCTTGACATGAAAAAGTTTGGGAACTTTGATTATAGCAACATATGTTTAAAATTAAAACTGATTTAGAAGACATTTGTAGAAGATTTGAGTTCAAAATGTTCGTTTTACAGAATTATATATATTCTAAGATTTGCACACATTTTCAGGATTTTTCTAAAATAGCAGATCTACAAGCTCATAGCTATGAGCTTGTAGATCTGCTATTTTTGAATAGCCAAAGAAACCTTAAAATTAAAATGCGTTCCCGGTCTTAATGGGTTAAAGCAGCGCTACTCAACACGCGGCCCGCGGGCCGCATGCGGCCCGCACGCCGCGTCTTGGCGGCCCGATGGTCAAACCCCCCAAAAAAAAAAAAAAAAAAAAAAAACTTTTTTTTTTTTTTTTTTTTTTTAAATAAAAATATACATTTTAAAAATATACATTTCCGTTCAAATGTATGGGTTGCTAAAACATTTTTCAAAAACAAACAGACAGACATACATACAGGTGCGTCAATTGTTACAGGTATAATGCATAGTTTTCTATGCATTTGGGGTTTTTGGGGGGGTTTGACCCCCACATTTTCCCGCCCAGGATAGGTGTCCCTTATTTCAATCTCTGGGAGTTGGCAACCCTAACCTTGCCATACCTTAGCTTTTGCTGAACTGATGCCACTGGACATACACACAAAATAAACTGGTACAGTGAAAAGAATATGATCAGGGGGTTAATGTTAATTAAAAAAAAAATTAAAAAAAAATTAAAAAATGGAAAAATTCTGCATAAAAAGAAGCATCTAAGAAAAATACAAAATCGAAATAAAAACACATTTTTGAACAATTCCACCAAGTGTTTGAGGTGCCTGTTTCACCCACTTCCGGGGGGCGGAGCCAAAATCCGAGCCCGAAGTATTTGTTCGTAGACCCCCACTTAGGGGGGGTAGAAAAAGTTTCGGAGTGATTCAGGCACTTTTCATTTAACATTGCAACGCAAGTGACATCACTTGCGTTGCACATTCTGAAATGGCCTGTTCAGACACGCCCATTCTGAAAATCTCTGAAATGAGAATGAACGACTGAATGTTAAAAAAATATATTTTTTGGGGTACAAGAGACACTGGGGAGCCCAAGAAATACTAAAAAAAAATTCATGGTGTAGACCCTTTAACCCTTACCTCTATCCACTAAGCTATGTTTAATTACACTATTTAATTTAATTAACAATGTGTTCACAACATTAACCCGTACCTCACTATTGTGGGCAATAAAATAAAATAAAAAATATCTCCAAATAGTGAAAATAGCCGATCTACAAGCTCACAACATCACTATTTTTGCAATTTGACATGAGACAGTATGAGTATGAGCCTAAGTGGTTGAGAAAATGATCTGCTCCGTTTTACGTCTGTCTTTCTTTCTTTGTCTTTCTTTATTTTACAAATGTAACCCTGACTGTACTGTATAATATAAAATCATACATATATACATAAACTATATACCTGTAGACGTGGACATGTATTAGAACACGCCCACATATCCATACCAACTATATTGGTTCTGTCAACTCAGAGACATTATCTGTCCTCACAAAGACACACTGAGGAGGAGACATAATAATAAAGCCCAAACCCAGGGTAGAGAGGTTCAGTGAATGTGGTCTGGAACGTGTACAGGTGTGTCAGTGAGTCAGAGGACCCATGATAGAAGGACACAGTACCAGCAGACCAGTCTAGATACACTGATACTCTGTTAGAGCCAGAGGGACTGACAGGGAGGAGAGTGAGCCTACTATTGTGACAGACCCTGTAACTGTCTCCCCAACATAACAGACACCAGGACTTGTCATTGAATCCAAGCACACTATCCTCTCCTCCTCCGCTGATTCCTCTGTAAGTCACTCCTATAGTAACCTTTCCACTCCTCTCTACCTCCCAGTAACAGCGTCCAGTCAAACCCTCTGTACACAGAACCTGTTCACGCTCCTCCCCCTTTGTCACCTTCTTGTTGTCCTCAGACAGACAGAGTCTTCTGTTTGCTGTGTTTGGGTCCAGTGTGAGAGGATGGAAATCTGATGAGAAAACAACACAGTAAACATAAAAATAATTAAAAAAAATACATAATTCTCTGTGAGAGAGCGAGAGAGAGAGAGACAGGAGGACAGACAGACACACAGAAAAATGTGACACGTTAGACAGACAGACAGACAGACAGACAAGTTAGACACAGACAGACAGACACAGACATTTCATATCATCTGTCAGGTAGAAACGTTGTATGTCCAAAACTGTTACTTTTCAGGAAATGTAAAAAATAATCTGTGTTCCAATGGATCCAATGTAGTTATTATTTAGTCACAAGCTTGTTAATATCTTTCATTGATTACATATCACACACACACACACACACACACACACACACACACACACACACACACACACACACACACACACACACACACACACACACACACACACACACACACACACACACACACACACACACACACAAGCAGATAAGCTCAAAATAGATGGGCTATTTTTGTGCGCAACTGCAGTATGACAAAGTGGGTAGTTATAATATTAAGATATTATAACTTTAATAACTATAATATTAAGATATCATTACTGATAGTTAATGACATTAATTTACAAAAACACATTGAAGTTGAACTATGGAGATACAAGGTTTTTGCCTGACAGTGACGATATGAGACAACAAACCAACATGAACAATAAAATCACAACACACTGCACTAGTACATAACACACAATACACACACTAATAAACAATACAGTACAGCATCACACATGACCTATGACATCACACATGACATCACACATGTAGCCTATGACATCACTCATGCCAGTAGCAACATGCCACATAGCAGCACATAGCAAAGAGGAGCTAGCCAGAGGACTTAACAACTAGACTATGAATAGAGTGGACAGAGCAGTGGACAAAGAGAAGAAGCAGAGAGGAGGGTGACAGGCCAGGGGACATCATACAAAACATCTGCAGGTGTCACCAAAATCCTAATAGTGTCCCTGAAAACAGGAATGGAGATAAAGGGTTTTTAGCAGCTTGCTTTTAAAAGCTCTAATCCCCAAACGCCAGGAGGGGAGGTGGTGTTGCTTACTGTGCTCTGCACTCACTGCTCAATATTCATTGCTCTGGACTAGCTCCTCAGTACTCCCTCCAGTCATCTTCCTTCCTTTTCTTTATGTAAAGCGACTTTGGGTACTTTGAAAAGTGCTATATAAATCTGAGCTATTATTATTGTGGGATCGCTTTAGCGATTTGATTGATTGATTGAAATTTTTATTAGGCAAAAAGAATGTAAAACAACACAGTTACATTTATAATGCTTTTGTCTAAAAGGTCCGGCCAAAAAAGTCCTTGCGGACTTGTTTCCGTTGGGGTCCTTGAGTTAATTTCATAGACATCACACGATCACACTAATGTTATCTTCACTATTTATTATTGTCTCCGCCGGAGGTGGAGAGTATGTTTTCGCTTCGTCCCGCCGTGTGTTAGCATGGCCCCTAGCCAAGCTAACATTGGTCAAGCTCCACGTGACACGTGTCAATATGTTGACACCAATGCCTTTGATTGGCTAGAGGGACGCATGACGAAATAAAATCCTATAAATAGGTGTGTCACTTCAAAAGGCCATTTATGCCTTTTGAAGTGAGGTAAGACAGGATCAATCAGTCTTGCAGTCTTCCAGTACAAATCACCCGTCCGTGCGTGTGTGTGTCCCTCTGAGAACACCTAACATTGGTCAAGCAAAGGCGCAGAAGGCCAAAGCTAAGAAAGCTTACTCATCTACAACAGTAACACAGAAGAGGACTATAGAGTTGAATTGATCCCACAACAAGGCCGAAGTCTTAATACTGTAACAATTGGCCACCTTGATCATCAACATTTGATCAACATTATGTAGCACTAGAGAAAACTGACATAGATCAAACACACCAATCAACTGCTGAAACTGTTCAAGACAATGAAGATGAAGAAGACAGACAAGCATTTGAACAAACCAGTCAATTACGAGGACTCCCATATGACACATTGCTTCAAGAAGATTTTTTCTTAGATGCAGACACTATATTCAGTCGCCCCTGCAGAACACCAAGACCAAGTACCACCAAGTATGTTTTCGCTTCGTCCCGCCGTGTGTTAGCATGGCCCCTAGCCAAGCTAACATTGGTCAAGCTCCACGTGACACGTGTCAATATGTTGACACCAATGCCTTTGATTGGCTAGAGGGACGCATGACGAAATAAAATCCTATAAATAGGTGTGTCACTTCAGAAGGCCATTTATGTATTTTGAAGTGAGGTAAGACAGGATCAATCAGTCTTGATTGGAACAGTACCTTCAGTACCTTCCAGTGTGTGTGTGTGTCCCTCTGAGAACACCTAACATTGGTCAAGCAAAGGCGCAGAAGGCCAAACCTAAGAAAGCATACTCATCTACAACAGTAACACAGAAGAGGACTATAGAGTTGAATTGATCCCACAACAAGGCCGAAGTCTTAATACTGTAACAATTGGCCACCTTGATCAAATACATTATGTAGCACTAGAGAAAACTGACATAGATCAAACACACCAATCAACTGCTGAAACTGTTCAAGACAATGAAGATGAAGAAGACAGGCAAGCATTTGAACAAACCAGTCAATTACGACGACTCCCATTATGACACATTGCTTCAAGAAGAACATTTTTTAGATGCAGACACTACATATTCAGTCGCCCCTGCAGAACACCAAAAACCACGCGCATTCTACCAAGACGACCCGTTCTACCAAGACGACCCGTGCTATTAAAATAGCACAGGTCTGCTGGCGGAGACTTGTGCTCCGAGGAGCACATTTTCTAGTTATTATTATTATTATTATTCCCCCCGTTTTTTGGGTAATTTCAATGGAGAAATGCCATTTAGTGACGTCATAATGCATAATGCCATTCTAGTGACGTCATAATACTGATGTCATTGTATTATGACCCTACTATAACACTACTAACACTATCAATACTCAATACCAGCTCAACATTCTTAGCGATCCCACACTGTTTCTTCAGGAACAGTACTTTCTAGTTATTATTATTATCATTATTGTGGGATCGCTTTAGCGACAGTGGCTCAGGGGTAGAGTGGCCGGGTGGCCGGGTAGAGTGAACTGGAAACCGCAAGGTTCCCAGTTCGATCCCGGGCTGGGGCGCTCCCCCAGAGTTAGTGTTGAAGTGTCCTTGAGCAAGACGCTGAACCCCTAATTGCTCCCGATGAGCAGGTTGGTGCCTTGCATGGTTTCCTCCGCCATCTGTGTATGAATGTGTGTGTGAATGGGTGAATGGCACAATCAATGTAAAGCGCTTTGGATAAAAGCGCTATATAAATGCACCATTTACCATTTACCATTTACACTAATGTTATCTTCACTATTTATTATTATTATTATTATTATTCCCCCTGTTTTTTGGGTCATTTCAATGGAGAAATGCCATTTAGTGACGTAATAATGCATAATGCCATTCTAGTGAATGGTAATGCCATTCTAGTGACGTCATAATACTGATGTCATTGTATTATGACCCTACTATAACACTACTAACACTATCAAAACTCAATACCAGCAACATTCTTAGCGATCCCACACTGTTTCTTCAGGAATAGTACTTTCTAGTTATTATTATCATCGTCAGCAGCCAACTGAAAGGAGGAGTGACCTAGGGACAAGTGTGTTTTGGGGACATTAAGCAGAATGTGTGTGGGCAGAAGGAGTGTTTTACATGGGGGTTGAACAGGGCAGAAGGAGTGTTTTACATGGGGGTTGAACAGGGCAGAAGGAGTGTTTTACATGGGGGTTGAACAGGGCAGAAGGAGTGTTTTACATGGGGGTTGAACAGGGCAGAAGGAGTGTTTTACATGAGGGTTGAACAGGGCAGAAGGAGTGTTTTACATGGGGGTTGAACAGGGCAGAAGGAGTGTTTTACATGGGGGTTGAACAGGGCAGAAGGAGTGTTTTACATGGGGGTTGAACAGGGCAGAAGGAGTGTTTTACATGGGGGTTGAACAGGGCAGAAGGAGTGTTTTACATGGGGGTTGAACAGGGCAGAAGGAGTGTTTTACATGGGGGTTGAACAGGGCAGAAGGAGTGTTTTACATGGGGGTTGAACAGGGCAGAAGGAGTGTTTTACATGGGGGTTGAACAGGGCAGAAGGAGTGTTTTACATGGGGGTTGAACAGGGCAGAAGAAGTGTTTTACATGGGGGTTGAACAGGGCAGAAGAAGTGTTTTACATGAGGGTTGAACAGGGCAGAAGGAGTGTTTTACATGGGGGTTGAACAGGGCAGAAGGAGTGTTTTACATGGGGGTTGAACAGGGCAGAAGGAGTGTTTTACATGGGGGTTGAACAGGGCAGAAGGAGTGTTTTACATGGGGGTTGAACAGGGCAGAAGGAGTGTTTTACATGGGGGTTGAACAGGGCAGAAGGAGTGTTTTACATGGGGGTTGAACAGGGCAGAAGGAGTGTTTTACATGGGGGTTGAACAGGGCAGAAGGAGTGTTTTACATGGGGGTTGAACAGGGCAGAAGGAGTGTTTTACATGGGGGTTGAACAGGGCAGAAGGAGTGTTTAACATGGGGGTTGAACAGGGCAGAAAGTGTGTCAGGTGGGGAGGAGTGAGACCTAGGAGTGTTTCGTAAACAAGCATCAGCTGGTGTTGAGGACCAGACCAAGAGCAGAGAAACCTCCTGAATTCACTGGAAGATACTGAAGAGTTTTCAGGACAACATCCAGGGAGGGAGGGGCCAACAGAGTATAAAACAGTCTATAATGTTAATGTGGGATATTGACACAGACAGACAGACAGACAGACAGACAGACAGACAGACAGACAGACAGATAGACAGACACTCACATCTGGCAAGGAGTTGAGGATTAATCCAGTGTTCTCCTCCATGATTCACACTGTAGGAAGTAATAATAATTAATTTATTTGTATAGAGCTTTTCCAAACAAAGTGCTTTACAGAACATGTTAAAAACAGCAACAAAGCAGATCAAAGAACAACATTAAATCAAACAGAACACATTTTAAGTCAAATCCAGGACATCTTAGAGGGTTTGTCATGTTGAATCAAACTGCTACAGCGTTGTGTAAATCAGTTGAAACATTTATGTTTCCATAGAATGTTAGAATGATTGAAATCACATCTAAAAACCTTTCCCAAAATAAGTTAGATTTCCCCTTTATTTTCTATAGCAGAGCTGATATGAGGAGGCCTTAATTATAGTTCCTGATTGATTGATTGATTGATTGATGTAGTTTATTTAGTAAGACATGAGAATAGTACATGACAGTACATAACAGTACATGGAAGTACAAATTCACAATACAAGGTCTACTAAACTGGAACTCTCATTAAGCACTAAGCTTGTTTAAGATGAGAACCCCATGCACACAAATTATGATGAAATATAAGAGGCAGATAGATATACACACTACTATACAGAATGTCATACAATCAGCTTACAGGTTACTGGTATGAGAGAAAAATATATATATATACAAAAGAGGAAAATGAAGGAGGGGGGGGGGGTAGGGGGGGGTAGGTTAAGACTTAGACAGGGGCCATTTTCGAATTGCAGCCTCCTGAAAGTGTATCTTTAGGGCAGTTTTGAAAGTGAGTAGGGTTTTACACTCCTTTACTCCTTTTGGTAGGGCATTCCACAATTCAGAATCAGAATCAGTTTTATTGTCACATCACAGGTTTACAAGGTAAAAAAGTGGGTGAAATTCTTTTTCACATAGCAGTCCCGTTGTTGTTATTATTATTACGGTGTCGCATATTAGGGTGAGATTTTGTGAAATCGAAAAACGGGCTTCGCAGTTGCGTGCAGATGGTAATGGTCAATGGCTGTGTGCAAATTCAGATCAATTGCTCCAGCCACAGAGGAGAACCGGTTGGCCTCACCATGACGACAGAGGTTTGTCAAATTATAGGAGGATATAGGAGGATAGCAGAGCTGATATGAGGAGGCCTTAATTATAGTTCCTGATCTACAAGCTTACAACGTGTGAGCTTGTAGATCCACTATTTTTTTTTTGCAAGATAGACACAGTCTTTGTTAATAATAAGATAGACACATAGTCCTTTGTTATTAATAAGATAGACACATATTCCTTTGTTATTAATAAGATAGACACATAGTCCTTTGTTATTAATAAGATAGACACATAGTCCTTTGTTATTAATAAGATAGACACATAGTCATTTGTTATTAATAAGATAGACACATAGAGCACCGAAGTCCTGACGTGACTCGTTCATCCCCAGGTTTGCGGAAGTAATTTCTCTATGGAGAATAACATTGGGTCATCTTAGAATCGTCTCATATAAGAATTGTGGTCCAAAAATAAACACCGCGTGTCGGCGTTATTGTCAGGGAGGGGGTTCTGTATCGTTTATGATAGTCAGTCACTTATATTTGATACAGTCTGTTTCTGGCGAAAATGTAACTAATTCGGCGGAAGTAACATTAGCGTTTTCTCACCGTCAGTTGATGCTTCATATCCATAAGAGTCAACACGCCGGGGTCATTTGTTTATTTTTGGAACACAGTTCTTATTTGACGCGATATTAAATACGTCTATGGGATTCAGAACGGGGGTGGAAAACTGCGAACCAGGTAGACAAACAAAGGATGTGTAAATGACGTCAGACTTCGGCGGTCTATAGTCCTTTGTTATTAATAAGATAGACATATAGTCTTTGTTACTAATAAGATAGACACATAGTCCTTTGTTATTAATAAGATAGACACAGTCTTTGTTATTAATAAGATAGACACACAGTCCTTTGTTATTAATAAGATAGACACAGTCTTTGTTATTAATAAGATAGACACACAGTCCTTTGTTATTAATAAGATAGAAACATAGTTCTTTGTTATTAACTAGAGTCTCGGGGGGCTACGCCCCCCTCAACCCCATCCGCTGCGCGGGGCTTTGCGTTTGTTGGTCCCTCCGTGTCCCTCTGTCTGTATGTATTAAGTCATTTAAAAAAAATAAAAAAAGGGGGGGGGAAAAATAATAATACATGGGGGTCCGCGGACCCCTGGGAGTGTTGTGAGCCGCGCTGAACAGGGCGTACCCCTTCAGACCCCATATAGATCCGTCTTGCACCCTGTGGCTTTTGTTTTTTGAGGAACCTCCTTGCTTGTTTCTGCCGCTTGTTTTTCGACAACCTGACTCGAACCTGGCATCCCGACTGACATCACTGACGAATCCTTGGTATCTTTACTTCCGGTTTGCATAATGGTGACATCACTGTCGAATCCTTGGTATCATGATCCTAGCCTATGAACGTGGCTGTACAGATGCGTCACCACTACGCGCTGTGGTTTTTTACCACGCTCGCGCTAATGAAACACTAAACGGAGAAGCGTGTGGTTGTGAGGTAGAGCGTTAATTTATTAGCATTCTACTGAACTGAATGGAGCGTGGAAGCAGAAGACACGGTGCAATGAAGAAGGGGGGTCGTTGTAGAAGTGGAAGAATGTGTGTGTGGAGCGGGGGTTGAAGCGAAGGACGCTGATTTCAATGGCCGCCGCTTCGTGTTGTTTCGGCTGTGGCCGTCGGCGTTCGGTTGTGCTGAAGGTAAACGGTGCGAAAGTGTTTCCCCGTCCGGTGTGGTCGTAATGTGGGGAGTAGAATTAATTATGTTCCGTGGAGGAAAATGTGTAGTGACCAATGAGAAGTACCCTACGCCACACGTAAATTCAGTGCGCACATGTCATATGTAGTTGTTGTGTTTAGTCCATATCAATGCTGTGGGTATGGCGTCAACGGCGGAAGTAGCAATTCTCCGATTATAAAGGTATAGACACATAGACCTTTGTTATTAATCCTGTTTCAGCTTCACCCAGCTGATCACAGGGTCATGATTAGTGAGGACAAAACATATTTTATTACATTTTATTACTATTGTTGTTGTAAAACATATGTTGTTACATTGTATTCCTATACTATCTAACTACATATTCTACAAATCTCTGTCTGAACAGTTTTTTTTTTCATAATTAATGCTCTACTTTGTAATTCTGTCACACAAAAGTAGCAAAAATAGCCGATCTACAAGCCCAAAACATATCGCAGTGCGATGCGTTGAGCTAGTAGATCTGCTATTTTTGTAATTTTTTTATTGGAATCCTGAATAATTATTTGCAATTTTTTTATTGGAATCCTGAAAAGTTACATTTTGATTTAATTTGAAATACATTTAGTTATACTTATGTTACCTTTATTAACTTAAATACAAATACATTGGACAAAAAAAAGACTGAAGTAATTAAAGCGGGTCATGTTTGCATGTTAGGAATTGTAACAGCTGAAATCAATCATATATCAGTATTCCGATATTAACCAGCGGGCGGCATTACATTACATTACATTACGGTCATTTAGCAGACTCCTATTATCCAAAGAGACTTACAATAAGTGCATTCAACATAGGTAGGGAACGAAAACTACTAATCACCAGAAGTATTAAGTGCATTCTCTTCTAAAACAAGCAACTAAGAGCATACCTAGCGCTAAAGTAAAAGTGCAATATATCAGCTACATACTTTCATAAACAGATGAGACAAATAGGAAAATCAAATGAGCAAGAGCTAAAACAAATAAGTGTTGAATAAACAAGATCCAATAAAACAATTAAGTGAAAGTGGGGGCCGCCAGTTGCCCATGCTGTTCATCTTTTAATGTTTCACACTGATGTAGATTTATCATTTACAGTATATCATACCCTGTATACTTCACTGACAGGGGTCCCACAGGGCTCTATACTATACCTTTTTCCACTCTACTGCCCTACAGAACAGCCAATATACAAGCTTGTAGATCTGCTATTTTCACAATGTTTGATGAATGCTTGACTATGATGACACACCCTGAATATAGATCATGTGATTAAAACACTGACTCCTCTAAAAGAGGTTAAATTAACCACCAAATGACAGCTTACAATGTGAAGTATTATGTTATAATATACTGTATATTTTCAATAATTAGACGATTCAAAATGTAAATGTAGGAGGCATAAATCTATCATTATTCATGTGTTGAGTACTGTATGTAGTATTAACTAAATATATATAAATACAAAGCATGAACTACCTGCCTAGACACTGGAACATGAAACAAGGGAATGGCTGCACTAACCAACATGGACTCAGTCTAAATCTACTCACTTGACAGTCTCTAGTCCAGCTGATAGCAGTGTCTGTACAGCATCTCCTCCTGGGTGGTTACAGCTGAGGTCCACATGCTTCAGATGGGAGGGGTTGAGGGCCACAGCTGAAGCCAGAGAAGAACAGCCTTCCTCTGTGATCCCACAGCCTGATAACCTGCAGAGAAATAAACACTTTAACAAACTGCTGTTGGTGTTCATGAAGTACAGAGAAGAAAACATTATTTACCTCAGGGTCTGCAGGTGACAATGTGGACTCTTCATTCCAACGCAGAGAAGTTCAATTCCAGAATCCAGAATTCTGTTCAAACTCACGTCTAATTCTCTCAGATGGGAAGGATTGGAGCTGAGAGCCGAGGCCAGAACTTCACACCATCTCTGTGACAACCAGCAGTGAATCAGTCTGAATGAAAAAAAAAAATACAAAAAAAAATGTAAACATCAACAGGTTGACAACAGATGAACAGGTCAAAACAAATGAAACAAGAACAAGCTCCAGACTTTAACTAAAAGGGTTTCAAAACAAACAGATGCAGCATAAAGGTTCAAATCAAAACTCAAAAATGATTCTAAACAAAGTCTTTCATTCATCATCTGCGCTGTGTGTGTGTGTGTGTGTGTGTGTGTGTGTGTGTGTGTGTGTGTGTGTGTGTGTGTGTTTCTGCTACACAGCTGTTAATAGATTACTAGAGAACCATGGTGCCATTTTCCAAGGGGATCAGTGGGGGCGCCATTTAGTCAAAAACATTAAATCAAATGAAACGGCTCCTACATTTACTTAAGTAAAATGTTTAAAGCAGGAATTTTACTAGTTTAGTATTACTGTATTACTGTATTACTGTATTGTGGTATTGATACTTTTACTTAGTAAAACATCAGAATATTCTTTCCACCACTGACAGACATTTATATTCAGACACATCTTACTCTGTGTCTGAATATAAATGTGAATCCACTCAAACAACAGGCTTACACTTGAGATTGAACTGAGAATTATTTCATGGAACAATCTACAACTCATGATAAACATTAATGCCCCAATATCCTTTATTTAATAACCTGCTCTTACATCTTTCTACCTCACTATGTAACTGTTTTTAACTTTTTCTGTTCTGGTCTTATTGTGTTGTTTCTGTGTTTTATATCTGTATGAGTCTTAATAGTTGATGTGTGTGTGTGTGTGTGTGTATGTGTGTGCGTGTGCGTGCGTGCGTGCGTGTGTGTAAATGTCAGCAGCATTGTAAATGAGGGTAAACCTCAATGCTCTTATTTTTGGTACCAATACTTTGGTACTTTTACTAGTAGTAAAATGTTTAATGCAGTACTTTTACTAGTTTAGGATTAGGAGTATTACTGTATAGTGGTATTGATACTTTTACTTTTTAATCTAATAACCTGCTCTAAAATCTCCCTACCTCACTATGTAACTGTTTTTAACTTACTAGTTTTCTGTTATGGTCTTATTGTGTTGTTTCTGTGTTTTATATCTGTATATTATATCTATCATTGTGTGTGTAATGTCAGCAGCATTGTAAATGAGGATAAACCTCAATGCTCTTTGAGAATAAATAAAGGTTTCAATCAGTTTAAGTGTCAGAGTCTCAACATGTAAAAATACAAATTGCAGTGATTGTGGGTGAATGCATGTAAGTGTTAATTGTAACATGTACATACTATAGTCACTGTACCTTATCATTATTCTAGACAATGTGTTACTATGTCAACCTTATTCACAATAATCAAAAGAAGTATCAACACAGTATTCATATTATAATATTATACTGTAATTCACTGATGAAAATAATTCATGTAAATTCATCTGACCTCAGAGTCTCCAATCTACAGTGTGGGCTCTTCAGTGCAGCTTCCAGCAGGTCCAGGTCCAGTTCGTTAGAACTTAAATCCAGGTGGCGTAGATGGGATGGATTAGAACTGAGAGCTGAAGCCACAACTTCAATGTGCCCCTTCTGGAGGATACAGCCAACAAGTCTGTAATGACAGATTAAATGTAAAATCAGAGATGATCAAAACAGATCAGTCACAGTTCACTGTGAAGGAAGTAAACTAAGAGATCTTCTATCTATGTAGTTCTCCAGACATTAACAGGATGTCAGTAAGAACAGGGAACTAAGTTAAAGCATGTAACTTACATTGATGTATTTAGTAATTCCTCATTAAAGTGAGTAAACCATTGACCATTGTTTAAAACAGTGGTTCTCAAACCTTTTCATGTCAAGGACCCCCAAAATGATATGTATTTGGCTGCGGAATAAACTCAAAAATGATTCTAAACAAAGTCTTTCATTCATAATCTGCGCTGTGTGTGTGTGTGTGTGTGTGTGTGTGTGTGTGTGTGTGTGTGTGTGTGTGTGTGTGTGTGTGTGTGTGTGTGTGTGTGTGTGTGTGTGTGTGTTTCATTTCATGGAACAATCTACAACTCATGATAAACATTAATGCCTCAATATCCTTTATATTGGACCCCCCCCCCCCCCATCTCAAAAATATTTTGTGCCAGGGTTTTTTCAAAAATAGCAGATCTACAAGCTCATAGCGCGGCACTCGGTGCCGTGCTATGAGCTTGTAGATCTGCTATTTTTGAATAGCCAAACTATAAAACATGGTTAAAGTGGTTAAAATGATTGTGACACTATAATAACTAATTTTGCTGGGGACCCCCTGGTACCCCTCCAAGGACCCCTGGGGGTCCCCGGACCCCACTTTGAGAACCAAGGATTTAGATAGCATGTTATATAGACAGATTCCAGGTTCATGTGTAGATCTGGTATCTGTAGTGTGTTTAGTTTCAATGTATATATTATTTATGTTTTGATATTAAACTGTTTAGACTGATGAAAGGTTCATGGTTTACCTTTGATCATAGATTAATATTAGTAATGTACTGTAAATCACTCTGGATTAAGAGCGTCTGATAAATGCCTACATTGCAGTGGTGGAAAAATGTTTTACTTAAGTAAAAGTATTAATACTGCAATGTAGAAGTATTCTGTTACAAGTCCAGAATTAAAAATGTACTTGAGTAAAAGTACAAAAGTATTGGTATAAAAATGTACTGAAAGTACCAAAACTAAAAGTACTAAAGTGTTTTAAAATAGCCGATCTACAAGCTCACAACGCATCGCATCACGATGCGTTGTGCCTTGTAGATCGGCTATTTTCAAATTTTTCAAATAGCCTAGGTATAAAATAGGGCTGAAGTGGTTAATGTGTGTTTTATAATGTAATAATTTATATCTGCAAAGTAACTAGTAACTAAAGTTTTCAAATAATTGTAAAAGTACAATATTTGCTTCTGAGATGTAGTGGGGTAGAAGTAAAAGTATAGACAATTGTAAATACTCCAGTAAAATAAAAGTATCTCAAAATTGTACTTAAAGGGATACTTCACTTTCACATAAAATAAACATTAAAAAAATATATTTAAAAAAAATGAAAGAAGTTATGGCAAAATAAAGGCCCCCTCACACATTAGTAGGACACTCTAATGCATGAGGGGGCCATGAATTTTCCATTACTTTTTTCATTTATTTTTAATATATTTTTTAAATGTTTATTTTATGTGAAAGTGAAGTATCCCTTTAAGTACAGTACTTAGTTACTTTACAGCACTGCTAAATTGTGTTGTGTTGTGTTGTGTTGTGTTGTGTTGTGTTGTGTTGTGTTGTGTTGTGTCTCCTCTCTGAGGTCTTCCAGTGTTTAATTAATATCTCTTATGTTTTGGGCTTCAATAAAAGTGATAAATACCCCCCCCCCCCCCACCCTGTGAGGATATCTGCTGTCAGACTCAGACGTTCCACATTCACATCACTTCATCATGTTCTCTGAGCTGAAAACATGACAGTTCTTCTGCACCTACAGTAGTTACAGTAGATACAGTAGTTACAGTAGATACAGTAGATACAGTAGATACAGTAGATACAGTAGATACAGTAGATAGAGTAGTTAGAGTAGATACAGTAGATACAGTAACTACATTAGATACAGTAGTTACAGTAGATACAGTAACTACAGTAGCTACAGTAGTTACAGTAGTTACAGTAGCTAAAGTAGTTACAGTAGATACAGTAACTACAGTAGATACAGTAGTTACAGTAGCTACAGTAGTTACAGTAGATACAGTAGTTACAGTAGATACAGTAGTTACAGTAGCTACAGTAGTTACAGTAGATACAATAGTTATATTAGATACAGTAGCTACAGTAGTTACAGTAGATACAGTAACTACAGTAGATACAGTAGTAACAGTAGCTACAGTAGCTACAGTAGTTACATTAGATACAGTAGCTACAGTAGTTACAGTAGCTACAATAGATACAGTAGATACAGTATCTACAGTAGCTACAGTAGATACAGTAGTTACAGTAGTTACAGTAGATACAGTAGTTACTGTAGTTACAGTAGTTACAGTAGCTACAGTAGTTACAGTAGTTACAGTAGCTATGGTAGCTACAGTAGATACAGTAGTTACAGTAGATACAGTAGCTACAGTAGTTACATTAGATACAGTAGCTACAGTAGCTACAGTAGTTACAGTAGGTACAGTAGGTACAGTAGCTACAGTAGATACAATAGATACAGTAGGTACAGTAGCTACAGTTACAGTAGATACAGTAGATACAGTAGTTGCAGTAGTTACAGTAGCAACAGTAGTTACAGTAGATACAGTAGTTACAGTAGTTACAGTAGTTACAGTAGCAACAGTAGTTACAGTAGTTACAGTAGTTACAGTAGCTATGGTAGCTACAGTAGATACAGTAGTTACAGTAGATACAGTAGCTACAGTAGTTACATTAGATACAGTAGCTACAGTAGCTACAGTAGTTACAGTAGGTACAGTAGGTACAGTAGCTACAGTAGATACAATAGATACAGTAGGTACAGTAGCTACAGTTACAGTAGATACAGTAGATACAGTAGTTGCAGTAGTTACAGTAGCAACAGTAGTTACAGTAGATACAGTAGTTACAGTAGTTACAGTAGTTACAGTAGTTACAGTAGCAACAGTAGTTACAGTAGATACAGTTGGTGATGTAGGATTGGACAGTAGTTCTAGATAGAGACTAATAGTAAAGGATGAATTCACTCTGATTCTAACCTCATTTATGGTATAATTATTGTCTCACAAACAGAACACAGCTAGTAAAGATAAATGAATCACTTTCCTCTGATCAGGACTAATGTTGGAGCACCTCAAGGCTGTGTTACGTCACCTGTGTTGTTTACATCAGTGGTTCTTAAAGTGGGGTCTGAGGACCCCCGGGGGTCCTTGAGGGGGTTCCAGGGGGTCCCCAGCAAAATTAGTTGATATAGTGTTACAATCATTTTAAACACTTTAACCATATTTTATAGTTTGGTTATTCAAAAATAGCAGATCTACAAGCTCATAGCGCGGCACCGGTGCCGCGCTATGAGCTTGTAAAAAAAATGGGTTTAACCACTGTAACCCTAAATCAGCTCTTTGAAAATAGCCGATCTACACAAGCACATTGTGAGCTTGTAGATTGACTATTAAAAATAAAATGAAGCAAATAAAATGAAGCAATCTTTTAAAAAAAAGAAAAGAACAATTTGGGATATTTAGAACAATGTTAACATAAATCATGTATGGGGGTCCCTGGCAAAATATGTTCAGATGGGGGTCTGTGGACAAATACGTATTAATTTATATAAATACCGTTCATTAATTTGAGGTTCTCAACATGAAAAAGTTTGAGAACCGCTGATAGACATAAACACTGCAGAATGAATCAGTGTGACTAATCAGTGTATTTTATAATGTGATGATTCTCTGTCCCTCTCTCTCTATCCCTCTCATTCTCTCTCTCCATCCACCTCCCCCTGTGTGTGTGTGTGTGTGTGTGTGTGTGTGTGTGTGTGTGTGTGTGTGTGTGTGTGTGTGTGTGTGTGTGTGTGTGTGTGTGTGTGTGTGCGTGCGTGCGTGTGTGTGTGAGTATATTTATTTTGAATGTATGAATGGAGAGTGAAAGTTACTATAACATGATGTTGACATTCACATGAATACTGACCTGGCTGTTGTGCAGTTCCTCACAGCTGGGACCAGTCTGTGTCGCCCCCAAGGTGTTGTGTTGTATTTGTCCAGGTCCAACACCTCCAGAACCTCCTCTGACATCAGCAGCATGGAGGCCAGAGCTGAACACTGGGTCACAGAGAGTTCCTTCCCTGATCTGCTCTCTGCCTCGAGGAACTGTTGGATACCTTGACTTACTGAGGGATCCTTCATCTCCATCAGACAGTGGAAGATGTTTAGACATCTGTCAGGAGGGAAACTCCTATCATTCATCTCCTTCAGGTTGTTGATGGCTCTCTGGATCTCCTCTGGACTGTTCTCTGTCTGACCCAGCAGGCCTCCTAACAGACTCTGGTTGGACTCCAGTGAGAGACCATGAAGGAAGCGGACAAAGAGGTCCAGGTGTCCGCTCTCACTCTGCAGGGTTTTTTCCATAGCAGCCTTCAGGAAGTCAGACATGGAACTGTCACTGTTGTAATCATCATCTTCCAGGAATGTCTTCAGGACCTCCATGTTCCTCTGAGTAAAACAGTGGAACAGGTAGACTGCAGCCAGAAACTCCTGGATGCTCAGATGAACAAAGCAGTAGACCGTTTGGAGGCAGAACACACCGTCTTCTCTGAAGAACGTTCTGCAAAAGCCTGAGCACAGCAAGTCCTTGTTCACATCAAGACCACTCTCTTCCAGGTCTTTCTGGTAGAAAATGATGTTGCCTTTGTCCAGTTGGTCAAAGGCCAGCCTGCCCAGATTCAGAAGAACTTCTCCTGCATCCTTTATGAGCTTCTCTTTGTCTGCCTTTTCTAGTTCAGGATTCTTCATCTTCTCCTGCAGTGTCTCACCCATCAGGAAGCGGCAGAACATCTCAACCAGGGTTTTGGGCAGCTTGTCTGTCATCTTCATGTTCTGCACAATGGTAGCAAGCATCCAACAGAAGACTGGGATTTCACACATGGTGTGGAGGATCTTTGTTTCCTTGATGTGTGAGTAGATTGAGCTGGCCAGGTTCTGATCTCTGAACGTATTCATGAAGAACTCCTCCTTCTGTTCATCTCTGATGAACCCTCGTACTTCTGTCATCCCAACAAACTCCTTAGGGATCTGATTGGCTGCTACAGGTCGTGAGGTTATCCAGATGTGAGCAGAGGGGAGCAGTTCCCCCTTGATGAGGTTTAGAAGTAGATCTTCCACTGGGTACGAATTGTAAACGTTCATGGAGCTAAAAGTTGTATTGAAATCGAGCTGGAAATTTTCCTCATCATAACCATCCATAACAAATATAACTTTGAAGGGGCTGTTGTTGTAGTCTACTGACTTCTGCAATTCGTTGAAGATGTAATTAAGAATGTCTTCCTCAATAAATGTGGTTTCCTTGATGCATGTGTGAATTAGCTTTGCCAAACTTAAGTTTTGTCCCTTGAGCAGATTTAACTGGCGGAACTTGAGCGGGAACACGAGGTGTGGATCTTGGGGAAAACATTTCTTGGCCCAGTCAAAGATAAATTTGTGTACGAGGAAAGTTTTGCCAATTCCTGCACAACCAACGGTCAGCACTGTTCTTTTGTCTTTGAACATTTCACTGAGTTGGATTTCTTTTTCCTCTCCTGCCTTCTTCATCTCCATCTGTCTGACCTGTCTGTGGATGTCTGTGATATTGATGTCTGCATTGTAGAGCGGGATGAAGATGTTTCTAAAGTCGATCTCAGGCCCTGTGCCCTGTTTTACATTCAGATATGTATTGTCCATGTTGCCTTGAAGCATGTCTTCATAGTCAGTAATATGAAGATACCCTGATGTTCTCTCCAACAGACCTGTAGTGAACAAAGAAGTTCTATGTTTAACAGCCTTGTCCAGAGAGAGAGAGAGAGACCCCCCCCACACACCCACACCCCCCCCCCACACACACACACACACACACACACACACACACACACACACACACACACACACACACACACACACACACACACACACACACACACACACACACACACACACACACACACACACACACACACACACACACACACACACACAGGCCATAACTATTACGATGGAGTGCTATGGAACATTATGACCACTGGAGATAGTATGGTAAATGGCCAGCCCAGAGGTTATCTATTGCCCCCCCCCCCTCATTAATGTATTAATCCATCTATGTATTGAGTTCTCATACAGATGTGTTATTGTCACACAACTGTAAATAGATGGTGTATGAAATGAAAGCCTGGCAGGTATATTTAATAAGGTGTTAATTCACAGAACTCTCTCTCTCTCTTTGATCTCCAGACACAGTGAGTGAGGAGCTGACCAGCATAGTTTTATCTCCTCTTTGATCTCCAGACACAGTGAGTGAGGAGCTGACCAGCATAGTTTTATCTCCTCTGAACATCGATGACGTAGTAACAATAATGACTGTCTATCACCCTGACATGTGTGAAGGACACAGGCTACACGTTTGCTGTGACATTTACAGTAACCTACATGGAAATGTTACATTCATTGTTATTGTTTGTTTAGCACACTTTGCAAATGTTTGCTAATCAATAGTTTAATTGGCTTAAAGTTATACATTGCAAGTCCACAAATAACGATTTTTAGCAGCCTCTGCTGGTCATTACCGTCACTGCAGGCCGTTTGTTTATTCCTCTGTTACCCAGAATTCCATTCGTTTTCACCGGAAGACGGAAGCGTTTCAAAAAGCGTTCTTTTAATTGTTTTATACTATCTGTGGATCGTTTCTCTAAGCCAGTGGAGCTTTAGTTACCGTGAGCTGTGTTTTCTTTTTCAGTTTTTTTTTTATCTTCAAATCATACTATCTCTTATAATCAGCGTGAGTTTCCTTTTGGTTATTATCGCGGTAGTTCCTGGCCAAACAGGAAACCGGTGCGGTAGTTCCTGGCCAAACAGGAAACCGGTGCATTTCCGCTTCCGTTTTCCGGCTACATGACGTCATTTTCGCGGGAAAGACACCCCTATCACCGTTCAATAGAAAATATATCCATAAAAGGCTTTCGGGGGTGAAATTCATGGAGTGGGTGTTGTGAAACTTTTGCCACTCACAAAAGATATACAATTTACCTTTAGTTTTGTTGAAAAAGTTACCTAGTATTACTTTAAAGGAGGAGTTCACCCAAAAAATTACTTATTTTCTATCAATTGCACACCCTATGAAGCCTTGAATCCATGGATTCTTTTTTGTTTTTGTCGCATTCCTAAACTAATAATTTGATTCCCGTCTCCTACCGGCTAATGTATCCGGTAGGAGACACAAAGTAGATTATTTGTGTCTCCTACCGGAAATACACACAGTCATCAAATTATTGTCTTAGGAATGCCACAAAAACAAAAATAAATCCATGAAATCAAGGCTTCATGGGGTGTGTAATTGATAGAAAATAAGTAATTTTTTGGGTGAACTCCTCCTAAGTTCTTGCAGACAAAGATACAATTTTTATTCAGTGTTCAATATCTGACTTATTTTGAACTTGATTCTTAATTTTGTGTTAACGCGCGCACACACACACACACACACACACACACACACACACACACACACACACACACACACACACACACACACACACACACACACACACACACACACACACACACACACACACACACACACACACACACCTCTCAGTTTGGAGGCTTTGTGTCGTCTTGTGCACTCTTCTCCTGTCAAAGCTGAGATGTGAGACAGTGATTAGTCAGTATGGAGACACTAGAATCATTTTCATCTTCACATTGTTATCATTATAGATACATAGATGTATGATTTATATGAATATAAATGTATTATCCTTATAGATACATATATGATTTATATTAATTATCATTACAGATATACGTAGATGTATGATTTATATGAATATAGATGTATTATCCTTATAGATACATATATGATTTATATTAATTATCATTACAGATATACATAGATGTATGATTTATATTAATATAGATGTATTATCCTTATAGATACATATATGATTTATATTAATATAGATGTATTATCATTATAGATACATAGATGTATGATTTATATTAATATAGATGTATTATCATTATAGATACATAGATGTATGATGTATATTAATATAGATGTATTATCATTATAGATACATAGATGTATGATGTATATGAATATAGATGTATTATAATTATAGATACATAGATGTATGATTTATATTAATATAGATGTATTATAATTATAGATATATAGATGTATGATTTATGTTAATATAGATGTATTATCATTATAGATATATAGAATGATGGATTTATCTAAATATAGATTTGTTATCATTATAGATACATAGAATGATGGATTTATCTGAATATTGATTTGTTATCATTATAGATACATAGCTTGACATAGATTAAAAAATGTATAAGTTAACAAATTATTTGTAGTCTTACTAGTTATCTTCTGGTTCCAGTGTAAATACAGCAGTACTGCTGCCACCAAGATGCTGATGGTCACAGGAATAACAATCACTGCCCTTCCTCTGCCTGGTGGAGCTGACACTCTCTTTGTAGGAATGTCACTCTCTGAAAGACATGATGCAAGTTGGTAACACTTTCTATGAAGCCCATGTCTATAATGCATCATAAACATATTAATAATGCATCATAATCTGCTTATGACACTGCGTTCACACTGGCAGCTACAAAATATACAAAGATAAAAAGCAACACAGCATATCAGTCGCTGTGGAAGTGTTTATCAACACACTTGTTGACGTCGTCAAGCATGCGTCCGCCAAACAAGTAAAATATAAAGGAAAATATAAAGCCTGGTGTTAAGAAAGAACACAGAACTGGCTAACGGAAATAATTTGTTCCCTCCACTACAAGCAGGAATTGTGTGGAGAGAGAAGGTGAGTGTAAATGGTTAAACAACCCTTTTGAAGCTTTTGTAGTTTGAATCATTGTAGCTGCAGTTGAAACCAGCTCAACTTGGATTGTACAAATAGCTTTGTAGATTTTGTAGCAGCAACAAACGTTGACATCTTCATGTTGTTGGTTTCCATTGAAAAGGAATAATAGCTGCCAGTGTAAACACAGCATAACACTGTATAACTACAGAGATATTGAACGGCCCACGTCCTGCGTCTCTGTGACGCATCTTTTTAAGAAAAGACACATTAAACCAACCACCACTGCATCCACAGGACACAAGCATAAAGCCTGTGCGTATCCACGCTTAGTGAATCAGGCCCAATAATATAACATTTAGTCAACATATGGTGGCTGTCTGCTTGTATTACAACTTAACAGGTGCGCCAATCCTGGGGGGGGGGGGGATTGATGTCAGATTTGTCCCTCCCATGAGTTACTTATGAGTTATTTTGAATAATAATAAATAAATAAGAATCTATGAATACTTATTTAAAGGAGTAGTTCACCCCAAAAAATTACTTATTTTCTATCAATTGCACACCCCTTGAAGCCGGAAATACACCCGGTCATCAAATTATTGTCTCAGGAATGCAACAAAAACTAAATAAAATCTATGAATTCAAGGCTTCATGGGGTGTGTAATTGATAGAAAGTAAGTCATTGTTTAGGTGAAATACTCCTTTAAGCCATTGAATCCGGGAACGCATCGCTGTCATTTTAGATTTCTTTGGCTATTCAAAAAAAGCTCATAGCGCGGCACCGAGTGCCGCGCTATGAGCTTGTAGATCTGCTATTTAAAAAAAAATCATGAACTTTTGGGCGTCCCTGGAACTAAATATTTGACAAATGTTCTCTTTAAAAAATATATATTCCAAGATTTGCACACATTTTCACAAATCTTTAAAAATAGCAGATCTACAAGCTCATAGCGCGGCACTCGGTGCCGCGGTATGTAGATCTGCTATTTTTGAATAGCCAAAGAAATCTTAAAATGACACAGATGATGCCTTCCCGGTCTTAAAGGGTTAATAGAATCGAACCCACTTTTGAAATAATTCACACAAACACGATTTATTTGGATGTTGAACAATGAAAGAGGAATATCTAAGCTGACTGCTAAAATTACAATTTTGTGTGATGAAGATGTACAAACAACGAGTCTGGAAGGAGCTCAGTGCAGTAAGTTAATATACATAGCCAGCGTCATAATATGAATAACTGTATTAATTAATTATACAGTAGCTATTGATAATAAATGCTCATTATTTGTGCACTGACACTGTCTGCAGGCGTTCTGAATGTTGTAAGTGTGAACATACAACAATAGTCCAGTTACACAAACCAAAATAGGTTTCGAGGCCTATCAGGCTCGAAGCCTTATTACAGCTCTACACTTTCGCTATTCTTCCGCCACTTTTTGCAGTTCTGGCCTAACCGTGTGGTCACTTTTTACGAAACTCGGCAATATGGTAGAGGGCTATGCCAAACGGCAAAGACCCGAAACTCACAACCATTGGCCAAAGGGTGGCGCTGTAGCACTCAATTGAAAATGCCAACTTTGAACAGGTACAACTCATGCCCTGTTTGACCTACAGCCATGAAACATCGATACACACATGCGTCTCCTCATGCCTAACAACTTTCATACTCTGACTTTTGACCTCTGACCTTTAGATTTCTCACCATTTTTAATTATATGAAAAACTGTAAAAATCTATCTTCTCCTGAGATCTTTGAGCAATCTGCACGAAACGTTTTACACATGAACTTTGGACCTCTGCCGACAAACGTGAGCAAGCGGATTTTCCATAAGTGAAAACGTTAAGCTTTTATAAGCCAATGAATATTGCAGTTTTATGAAAATTATTCGTCTGCCCCTAACACGTACATGCAGACTCACATTTGTTTGAAACTTTGCAATAATGTAGAGGGTCATTCCAAGTATCACCAATCTTACTCCAATTGGTCAAAGGGGGGCGCTATAGCAATTTTTGGAAAATGCAAACCTTAAACAGGCAAAAGTCATGCCTCGTTTGGCCGACAGCAGTGAAACTTGCTTACACATGTGCCTTGACTCATGAGGAACACATCTATCACTTTGAGCAGTAAGCTCCGCCCTTAGATTTTACGCCATATTGAGCAGTTTTTAAAACATTTAAACCCAGGATTTCTGAGCAATTTGCGTGAAACTGTGTCAAATGTGTTAGCTCCTTTTTCACCAGTTCAGGTCTGTTGGCCCAATGGCTTGATTGCTTAATCATCTGCCTTGAAACCACAGGGTCACCGGTTCAAGTCCCAACTCATGCAGACTTCATCTCAATTGCATTGCACACAACATGACTGTATCAATGAATAAATGTGCAATTGTTAAATATAACATGAAACGCTTATTTGAGGGTAGTTATTTTCAATGTATGATGTACCTCATTCCCCCTTTTGTTTTGTTTTGTTGGATTCTCCTTTCTCACTGCCTAAGGCTGTGGATTGAAAAGCTCAATCAGTAAAATGTTAGCCTCATGTTCCGAAGGTTCCCGGTTCAAATCCCACTCATTACAGTTTACATTTAAATTGCATTGTACAAAACATGACCCTGTTAATTCAGACATGTGCAATTTTTAAAAATCTACAATCTCACAACTTTTCAGATAGCAACGCGTTGTGAGCTTGTAGATCGACTATTTTCACTAGTTTCCATTCCGAGAAGACAAAAAAAAACTTTATTGGTAAATGTTTTGTGAACCAGTGATCTAGAGTAGTTAGCGAAACAGAGGCTCAGTTCATAACGTACGGAAGAACCTATAGATATCAACAGACACCATCAGGGAGGCCATATCTCTAGCTCAATGAGAAGAGAGGCAGCCTGTGAATCCATAGGTTGCTGGTTCAATCCGTTTCCCCAACAATGCGTTGAGTTGATCATCATTTGGAATTCTTAGTTTTACAAATAGTGTTTCTTGAGGTTAGGTCGTTGTTTTACTGAGGTTAAGGTTAGTGAGGGTGGGTGTAGAAAAGAGTCATCTAGTCAGCAACCTTCCCCCTATTCCCATGGATTGGATCCACCCCTCTCACCTGCTCTCACACATCACCAATCACACCTGTCTTCACTCACAACTCATTAGTGGCCTGGTGGCTTTTTCTTTGAAATAGAGAATCGAGAATCAGAGAATCAGTTTTATTGTCACATCACAGGTTTACAAGGTAAAAAAGTGGGTGAAATTCTTTTTTGTACATCGTTCCCATCGCAACGTTAGTTTCCATAGAAAGAAGAGGGGGGGGGGAGAAGAAGAAGAGGAAGAGGGTGGGGGGTAAGTGGGAAGGAGATCAAAACAAGAGAGCAACAGAAGGCCAGACAAGTTATCTACATATTTACAAATTACCTGAGATAATAAAAACTAAAAAAAACTAAACTAAGGTGCCTGAGCATAGCAGCAATGTATTGTATACTGTGCATGTTATACTTATACTGTGCATGATAGACAATGGACGTTAAGGTGCTTAGAGGAAAAGGAGCACAATAAAAAAGACCAAAAAAGTCAGTGCGTTATACAAGGGATTAAGGTGCA
Organism: Gymnoscopelus braueri; assembly: GCF_963280865.1. Classification (NCBI taxonomy): domain Eukaryota; kingdom Metazoa; phylum Chordata; class Actinopteri; order Myctophiformes; family Myctophidae; genus Gymnoscopelus; species Gymnoscopelus braueri. The sequence continues at coordinate 45,754,064 of NC_137622.1, forward strand.
AAAGGTCAGTGCGTGTCCACCTAGAGTGGACTGACCCTAGTATAATCCGCAAGTAGCTCCATGAGGGAGTGCAACAAAAAGTCATTTGTACCTGGTGTAGTCCACAGGTGTGTCCGAGGGGGGGCTAAAGTCCAAGTCATTGTCCCTGGTATAATCCACAGGTGTGTTCAGGAAGAGCCAGAAAAGTCTGCGCTGCCTGTTGTCAGGCTGCTGAACAAGGCCTATGCCTCATTCAGGCTTATGCCCCATTCAGCATTCTGACAGCAGCCGGATTGAAACTACACCAGTACCTGGTGGTGGAACTCTTGATACTGCGGTAGAGCCCCTTGCCCGGTCGCGGTCGTTGTAGGGGGTTGAACAGTCTGTGACTTGGGTGGTGCTTGTCCTTGATGATGCGCTTGGCTTTAACCACGCACCGCTTTTTGTACAGTTCCTGGAGCGCTGGGAGCTCGATTCCCATTATCCGCTCTGCCGATCGCACTACTCGTTGTAGGCTGATCTTTTCTCGGGCAGTGCAGTTCCCGTACCAGGCCGTGACACAGCCTGTTAGGATGCCTTCGACAGAACTGTTGTAGTACAGCCTGAGGATGCGACGTCCTACTCCGAGCTTCTTCAGGCGGCGGAGCCAGTACAGTCGCTGCTGAGCCTTTTTCCTCACGTGTGTGGAGTGCGTCTCCCATTTGAGGTCCTCCTCGATGTGTACTCCGAGGAACTTGAACTCGCTGACCCTTTCCACTGCAGCACCGTCGATGAGGATGGGCGCATGGTCTCTCCGCGGCCTCCTGAAGTCCACGATCAGTTCTTTGGTCTTGTCGACGTTAAGAGAGAGGTTGTTCTCCCGGCACCAGCGTGCTAGTGATTTGATCTCCTCTCTGTAGTCAGACTCGTCGTTGTTGACGATTCGGCCTATCACTGTCGTGTCGTCCGCGTACTTTATGATGGTGTTGGAGACATGTGTGGCTATGCAGTCATACGTGTACAGGGAGTAGAGGAGAGGGCTCAGCACGCATCCCTGGGGTGCTCCGGTGTTGAGGGTCAGGGGGTCGGATGTGATGCTGCCCATTCTCACCACCTGATGTCGGTTGGACAAGAAGTCCTGTATCCAGTCGCACATGCTTGGGTGTAGCCCTAGGTCTCTGAGCTTTTTGTCAAGTATTGCTGGGACAATGGTGTTGAATGCTGAGCTGTAGTCCACGAACAGCATACGTACATATTTGTCCTTCAGCAGCTTGTTGTCCATGTGCGAGAGGACGGTGTGGAGAGCCATGGCAATAGCGTCGTCGGTGGATCTGTTTTTGCGGTATGCATACTGCCACGGATCCAGCGAGGCAGGTAGCGTGGAGCTGATGTATTCCCTCACCAGTTTCTCGAAACACTTGCTGACGATCGGGGTGAGAGCAACAGGTCTCCAGTCGTTCAGGCATGTCACTTTGGCCTTTTTTTCAAATGTTTAACTTTAAGCGCCCGATGCCACGTTATTGGCCATGGCCATTTAAAGGGTAGCAACATTAACAAACACATGAGTCTATACCTGTAACAATGCTCTATACACCAGGGAACTAAATTACTCATATGCTGTGTTGCTTTTGCCAGGATTCGATCCCATGACCTTGCGGTTCAGAGTCAAGAGCTCTTCCAACTGAGCTGCCCAGACAGAAGAAGCAATATACATTGACATTATATGAACGTGCAACTTTTACACTACAGATATTTTTCTACATCACTCCGATTTAATAAAAAAAAATTAAGCTGTGTGATATATACATTTTGAGTTAAGACCATTAATATCAACCCATGTCCCTCTGCACTCTAGCAATCAGTGCACCTGGTGATACCTAGCCTGTCAGTCATTGGCTCCTCAATGGTGCTGAAAAGTAACTATTTACATTTACTCAAGTACCAATACAAGTGATTACAATGCACAGTACAATTTTGAGGTACTTTTACTTTACTTTTCATTTGTGTTACTTCTACTCTACTACAATTACAGCATAATATGACAGCTTTAGTTACTTGTCACTTTACTTTATGTGTTTATTTAGACAGGACAGAGCATATTAATGAACGTCACATGAACGTAAATACACCGGATTTAGCAAAGATGCTAATTTTCATCCGCAGTCCTCACACAAAACATAAAAACAGACAAACAATAACATCAGAAAACAGACAAACGGTGAAATACAATTACATTACATCACATAGCCTAAAAAAAACTAAAATATGATCACAAATGGTTGCAGCTTTGGTTTTCAAGCAACCATCTTTTCACATTGAATTTAAAAGATGGAAATGTAGCACAATCCCTTATATGTAGAGGAAGGCCATTCCATGCTACACAACCCTGTACTGAGAGGACATTTTGACCGAAGGTTGTTTGCCGGTGCGGCACTTCACAATCTCCTCGAGTGGTTGCTCTGGTACTGATTCCTCTTTCAGGCTTCCTTTTAATGAATTCCCTTAGGGGGGGCGGGCACAGACCATGTAAGGTCTTGTATATGACCCCAACCTGTTTGAACTTTTTGAAATTGTCGAAGCAAAAAAAATTGAGCCTCCTGAGTATGTTACAATGATGATAAGAGTGAGGCTTCCTGTCAAACACCTTGAGCGCACTTTTGTAGAGCTGTTCGATGGGTTTTAGGATCGTCACGCCTGTGCAAGACCAGTTTGTAAAACAGTACTCAATGTGTGATAGGATCATACAGTGAAGATACGATCTGGCAGCTCCAACTGTCAGGAAGGGTCTAATTTGTTTAAAATTTTGAAGGTTGAATTTAATCGTATTTGTGACTTTCTTCACATGTTTTTTAAAAGTTAGGGTTGAGTCTAGTATGACTCCGAGGTACTTGAACTCTGGGACAAGTTCAAGTTCCTCCCCACCCAGAAACACATTTGAGGACTCCAACACAACTGGTCTTTTGGAGAAGGCCATGCAGACTGTCTTTTTGGCATTCAAGAGCAGACATGAATCTATAAGCCAGTCTTGAATGCTTGTCAGAGCTGAGGTTAAGATTATTGACACCTCTGCATAGCTTTTACCATGGGCAAGTACAACGGCATCATCTGCATACATCTGGACATGTAGATTATTACATACTTCAGGTAGGTCATTTATGTACAGTGAGAACAGAATTGGACCTAGTATTGAGCCCTGGGGGACACCGACCGAACAGGTGTGGTAGGGGGATTTAACACTGTTTACACTTACACACTGTTTTCTGGTGGATAGATAGGAACTAAACCATTGTATAGCTTCTGGGGAAAAATTTAAATGTGTTAATTTGGACAGGAGGACCTGGTGACAGACGGTGTCAAACGCCATTGCACAGGGAGCTCTGTTCAAAGCACATTTCAATTTTTCTATGAATAGGCAGTTTGCTGATTCAGTGGAGTGAAAGGCCCGAAACCCAAACTGCATGGGATGCAGTGGGGTGTGGCCTTTGTCTAGATGTTTGATGATAGATTTCACAATCCACTTTTCAGCCACCTTTGATATAACTGGTAGGATGCTTATGGGTCTATAGTTTGATATTTCAGTTTTAGCGCCAGATTTGTAGATTGGTGTTATTACAGCAACTTTCCATTGAGGAGGAACAGTGCGTTGTCTGATGGACAGATTTACCAGATGTGTGATCGGTGCCACCAGAGCATCTGCATTTGTTTTTAAAAAGTTTGTATCGAGCCCATAGGCATCGTTGGCTTTTGATGCTTTCAGTGATTTGATGATGTTTGCCACCTCGGTTTCCGTAATTTCCTCCAGATTGAAAATGGGGAGGTCTTTTTGGACAGGGCGGGGTACAAACTTTGATGGATTAAACATTTGTGTTATTTCTTTAACAGAGTTTAGAAAAAACATAATTAGGGTACTAGCAAGGGTTTGGGGATCTTTCACCAGGGCGTTGTCTATTTTTAGTTCTAAGCTATTATTGTTCTGTTTGTAGTATTTCCCTGTCAGTTTGTTTATGCACTCCCAGACTTTCTTACCATTTCCTTTTGCACTCTCTATGATATAGGTGTAAAATTTTGCTTTTGCCTTCCTTAGGAATTGGGTGACTTGGTTTCGTACACTTTGCAGATTTAATTATTCATACAACACCTACAGTAACCACATACAGCCGGTCTACAATGTGATGCGTTATGAGCTTGTAGATATATAATAAGCAATCCATGCTGTATGATAACTTACCACACATGAAATCCAATTCTGTCTATCCAATGGCTCAGTCAGTACACTGTCTACCTGCAAGTATGCAGGTCCCTGGTTCAAACCCCAATTTAACCAGTCCAAATATAATTTACTGAACAAAAATCATGACTTTCTTAATTAATGCATGTTCACTTTTTAAAGACAAGATGAAATGGCATTTGACAGTATTTGTTTGTCAATTTGACATATCAATTCTGACATATGTTCTTGTAGAAGAGTCATCCTAGTGTGCAACACTCCCCCTGGCCTATTCCCATGGATTGGATCCACCCACCTCACCTGCTGTCACTCCCTCTCAATCCATAATCACACCTGCCCTCACTCACTCCTCATTAGTCTCTCTCTTTCTCTCTCTCTCTGCCTCTCTCTCTCTCTCTCTCTCTCTCTCTCTCTCTCTCTCTCTCTCTCTCTCTCTCTCTCTCTCTCTCTCTCTCTCTCTCACTGCCTCTCTTTCTCTCTCTCTCTCTCTGCCTCTCACTGCCTCTCTCTCTCTCTCTCTAACTGCCCCTCTCTCTCTCTCTCTCGGCTTATCGTTAATATTCCACAGGCATTAAAAAACAACCTGAAATTACCAGTTATCAAGCAAAAATAGATTAAGTTTTAATAATCAAGTAAATTCCATAATGAAATCGATACAATTAATTGTTATACCATTCTAAAACACTAAAATACCGTGGAACATAGTAAGCGAGTCAATGTTACTGGTTATAAATAGACGTGGTCCAATCAGGCCGATAGCAATCACCGATCCAATCATTTTTTATTTTTGTATTAATGCATGTAGAATGCATTTTTACCATTTATTTTATAGGAATACAAGACAATATGTCTTAAAACACTGGCTTACAGTTATACGGTTACAATTATTGGCGACTAAAGAAATATGAATTAAAGAAATTAAGACAAATACTGACAATGCCTCTGAACATTGGCTTGCAGTTATTGCACATAGCCAAATGCAATAATAATATTAGGCTTGTCATTCAGGATGGGAAATATTAAAGTTATCCTTTGGTATTATTGTTTTGTTTTGTTAAAAGGTACTATATTCTGATAGTAATCATTGCTACAGAGCGTTTGTTCGGTCACAGCGTCTGTCCAGCTGTTTAGTAAACACAATATAAATACATTTTCAGGTAGGTGACAACATTTAAGCCAATCAGGAGAGAGCACTGAAAATGCATGTTCTTTCGTTTAATAAAGAGCTGGAGAGACATGGAGACTCCTTTTACTGAACAAACACTCTATAGCAGGGGTGGGCAACATCTTTTTCCAGAGGGCCACATTGACTTTTATAAAGTGAATGAAGGGCCGCACACTGGAAATTTGAATTGAAACTTAAAACACACAGTGCTGAATTATGTTAAACTACAATAGGCTATTAACCCAGCCTGAAGGCCTGCATCCTTACTTCACAACACAATAATGTTCAGTTACAAAATATTTTTTTACAGCTGTATGTGTCACTCTGGTGTAATCTGAGGTTGCAATAAAAAGATAAACATCCACTTCAGTGCATTATCAACTTTTAAATTACAATTTATATATTGCCAGTTGTTTGATATTCACCACTTCATAGGTCACTTATGAAACACATTGCATTTATAAATATGGACTCAAGGCTGACTGTTTCACAAGTATAAACCTTTAATTAATATTTTGAGTACATACCTGCATTGCATCAAAGAATTGAGACATTTGTAATATTCACAGGCACAACTTTGTACATAGGTGGCATATTCATGAATATAAACATGAATTAACTGTACTCAAATCAGTTTTTGTTCTGTTATTTCTTGTATAACTGTGTGTGACTGTTTTCACTTTTAATACCAATCAGATCTGCATCACTGAATGACAGCAAAACAACTTTTATGTTCATGAAAAAACTGTTAAACATTGATTGATTGATTGAATATTTTATTAGGCAAAAAATGTAAAACAGCACAGTTACATTTCAAATACTTTGTCTAACAGGTCCGTTCATAAAAGTCCTTGCGGACTTGTTTCCAATGAGGGCCTTGGTATTCAATTCATAGGCATATATAGTGGCACCACAGTTCAAATATAATTAAAAAATAAAACAGCAAAAAAAATAACACTATGTACAACAAAAAAAATAAAAAAGAGGGGGAAACAGAAACAGAAATACATTACATTCATTGTCTCTTCTGTTTTGGTTGTGCAACAATAAGTAATATGAGAGTGGGGTAGTTATGAATGACACTCTCATCATGAAAAGCTTTGCCTACCCGTTATTTAGCCTGATGGGAACAATTGGGACGGTCAGCTCTCTTTACAAGTCCATCAAAGTCTGGCATCATTTCTGATGTTGAAATGCGCAGCACGGAGGAGAGATGGTTATCTGTCAGGCGTGATCTGTAGCGTGACTTGTTGTAGTTCATCACAGAAAAGGTTTGTTCGCACACATAAGTGGAGCCAAACAAAACAAGCATCCTCTGTGCGTGCTTGCGCAGGTTTGGAAACTGCGTTTCATTCAGAGAGCCATAAAAACTGTCCAGCGTGCATGTAGTAAACTTTTGTTTGATAGCAGCGTCACTCTGGATGTCAATCAGTTCTAGTTGCACATCTGGGGGGGCTTTCTCGCTGTCGATTGAAAGGGGAGAGGACACCAGCTCCAGCTCCGGTTCTATCTTCGCAAAGTCAGAGAAACGGCGGTTGAACTCGCTGTGGAGGTTTGTGAGAGTAGTGCTGGTATCTGTCAGTGTGGCTTGCGGGCACATCCAGGGTCGCAAGCGTTGGGAAATGTGTGAAGCACTTGTTATTCATTTGTCGGGAAAACAGGGTGAGCTTGGCTTTGAACGCTCGCACATGTGAATACAGCTCGTGCACAAAAGCATTCTTTCCCTGCAGCTTCAGATTGAGGTCATTAAGATGCCCCAATAAATCCACCCTGAATGCAAAGTCACACAACCAATCCGGGTCTTGCAACTCTGCAAAATCTTCAGCTTTCCCAACAGTGACCAGGAACGTCGCTATTTCGGCTCTCAATTCCCACACACGTTGAAACACCTTCCCCAGGCTCAGCCAGCGAACATTCGAGTGGTAGAGCAAGTCGGTGTGCTCCGTTTCCCTTTCCTCCAGCAGCTGGATGAACTGGCGATGGTTAAGCCCTCGGGCACGAATAAATTTGACGATTTTCACCACCGTTTTAGCGACATGCTCCATTTGCAAAACAGATTTACACTGGGATTCCTGGTGAATTATGCAGTGTAGGCAGATCAAATCTGCGCTGGGGTTGTCCTCTCTTACCTGGTCCTGCAGTCTCCGCAGGAGACCGATGTTCTTGCCAGTGAGGTTTGGAGATCCATCTGTTGTCACATTCAGCAATTTATTCCATGGCAGGTTCAGCCTCTCCAAACAGCCTGACACCCGGTCGTAGAGATCTGCTCCTCTTGTTGTGCCCTTCATTGACTCCATGGCAAGAAATTCCTCCACTATTTCAAACTTGTCATTGATCCCTCGAATAAAAATAAGTAGCTGGGCAGTATCTTTGATGTCTGTGCTCTCATCCAGTGCGATGGAAAAATATGTAAAGTCATCTGCCTTTTTTGACAATTCAGCAGACAAGTCTTCATCAATTAATTCCACACGCCTTGTGACTGTGCGACGAGAGAGACTGATATTTTCTTAATGGGTTTTCTTTTCAGTGCAAACCATGTTAGCTGCGATCAACATACAGTCTTTAACAAATTCACCATCAGAGAACGGCTTGCTATGTTTTGCGAGCCTGTGTGACAGTACGTAGCTAACTTTCGTTGCCGTTTCTTGAATGGTCGACTGCTTTGTTAAAGTATTCTGCTGGGTAGTTAATCTGGAGGCCAGTTTCAGGACTTCTTTTTCTCTTTCCTGCGATGACATGTTCGCACCATATTTGGCATGTCTGGTCGTATAATGTCTCTTGATGTTGTATTCTTTGAACACAGAAACACTCTCGTTGCATATCAAACATATTACCTTTTTGTCTACACATGTGACAAAAAACTTAGATGTCCACTCTTTGTTGCATTCATCTTGCTGTTTCTTTCATCACCGCAACACAACCTGTTGTGTCCGTCGTGTTGTGCATGTGCACTGACAATAGCCGATCTACAAGCTCACAACTCCTTGTGGCTGAGCCATGTTGTGAGCTTACAGATCGAATGTTTCCGGCACGCGACTGGCATCTCTCTGATAGAGCCGCCTGGCTGCAGAATGCACGTGACCGCTGCTGGAACACAGTTGCAAAAAACAGCACGTCAGCGCCCTCTGTTGGAACTTAGTAAAATTAATTTAATTGAAAGCCACTTATATAATGCTGCCTGTTATATATTTTTGCTTCGTTTTTGTTTTTCCTTTGAAGACGTCGCACTTATGTAACCCATTAAGACCTGAGGCTATTCTTAAAAGAAATCTAAATCCTAACAGTTTTTTGAAAAAATCTAAAACATTTTTTTTCAAGATTTTTCAAAAATAGCAGATCTACAAGCTCAAAGTGCGGCACTCGGTGCCGCTCTATGAGCTTGTATATCTGCTATTTTTTAATAGCCAAAGAAATCTAAAGTGACACAGATGCGTTCCAGGTCTTAAAGGTTTAATGACATTCACTTTTACACCACATTCAAAGTCTTTGTCCTGGTCCTTCAAAAGTGTACAAAAAGTTTTAAGTGAAAATTCCATTCCAGTGATCAATGGCAGGTGTTTTTCTCTCACATTTCTAAAGCCTTTTCAACTGCAATGAAAAAAGAAATCTTTGCCTGCGGGTGTCGCTGGTGAGGGATTTTGCCTGTCAATCATCGCCTCTGCTCCGCCCCCCCAAAAGAAAAGGATAGGGGAGGGGAGGGGCGAGGAGGAGAGTGGGCGGGATTAATCGACAGTGACCTCACTGTCGAAGGGCCAAGCTCAGATTACTTTTCAGCCTAATTATTCAGAAAACCCCAGACCACAGACAATCCACTGAATGTTCTAAGTTCAGGTTTTTTGGGTGTAATTGAGGTCATAAAACCCCAGATAAAACATTGAAAATAAAAAAAGTGAAAATGAATGTCATGATACCTTTAAAGGGTTAAACAAAAGCAAATCACTTACCCTACCTTTAAATGGATAGTTCACCTGAATAGCTAAATAATAATTGTTATTATATTAGCCTTTATTTTACCAGGGAGTGTCAGTAGCCACGTTTACATGGACGCTTTTCTTCCAATCTGATTAAAATAAACCCGATTGAAGGTTTTGGATCAAGTGTTTACATGGGATGTGATCTAATCCGATCTGGTGTATATGTCACAGTACGTTTGGAGAACCAGTACGATTGAAGACAGAGCGCTCGTTTTTAGGCACGGGGCTCCTTCGGGGCGAGGCGGGGCTTTTCGAGACAAGGTTTATTAGCGAGGCTCGCGAGGAGGAGAAGGAGGACGCGGCGCTGCGAGGCGGGGGTTTATTACGCGAGGCTCGCGAGGAAGAGGAGCCTCCTCCTCCTCCTCGCGTAATAAACCGTCCTCTTTCTCTCCTTCTCTCGTTCTCCTCCGAGGAGGAGGAGGAGGAGGAGGAGGAGGAGAAGGAGAACGCGGAGAGGCGGGGCTTTGATGCGCCGACGCAGACCTGTCTTTTGTTGTTCCCCCCCACATAGCAACCAGGAAGCTACGCTAGGGGAACCATAATATCTATGAGGGGAACGCTGAACACGCGTTCACACGCACACGCTTGTCCATGACAGAGGCGCGCCGCCTTAGTAGAGCTTGAGGCCGAGGAAGCGCGCCCTCGCGCCTCCAGGCGCGAGTGCCCGCGCTGACCGGCCGATGCTCTACTAGTCGACTCAGCGCCGTTTGAATTGTAAACCGATAGGGACAGAATAGTTCTTTTCATGGATCACTGTGTGTGTGTGTGTGTGTGTGTGTGTGTGTGTGTGTGTGTGTGTGTGTGTGTGTGTGTGTGTGTGTGTCAGGGAGAAAGTAAAACAAAAGCCAGAACACAATAAAAGTATCTAAACAGTCCTGTTTTCAATAAACCAAAAAAAGCATGAGCGCGTGCGCGTGTGTGTGCGCTTGTGTGTGTGTGTGTGTGTGTGTGTGTGTGTGTGTGTGTGTGTGTGTGTGTGTGTGTGACTGTGTGTGTGGCCATATATGTTTGTGCACAAGCCTGGCTTGTGGCTCCCTCTAGTGCTGGGTGGGTGGTAAAAACGAGCGCGCTTTCTTCAATCATACTGGTTCTCCAATCATACTGTAACATATACATAGACCTGTTTTCAATCGGATTAGCTGTGGCGCAAATGATGAAATACATTGCATTTCCCTGTATCCATTAGTTTATATAATAATAATAATAATAATAATAATAATAATAATAATAATAATAATAATAATAATAACTAGAAAATGTGCTCCTCGGAGCACAAGTCTCCGCCAGCAGACCCGTGCTATTTTAATCAAATGAAATCACTCACGGACGGGTGATTTTGAAGTGACACACCTATTTATAGGATTTTATTTCGTCATGCATCCCTCTAGCCAATCAAAGGCATTGGTGTCAACATATTGACACGTGTCACGTGGCGCTTGACCAATGTTAGCTTGGCTAGGGGCCATGCTAACACACGGCGGGACGAAGCGAAAACATACTCTCCACCTCCGGCGGAGACAATAATATATAATGCAAATGCACATAGCCTAGCCTATAAACAATACATATTTGCGCCTGGCGGCCCATAAGAATATAATAGCCTACATGTCATGGTCCATGGACAAGTGAATTCACGATAATAACAAAAAGGCTGTAGTTAATTAATATTTAGGCTACTTATAAAATGTCCTATTTTCTTATATTCCCTTACCCCAGTCCTATTATTATTTATCTGATGAAGGATATGGGATATTGTGCTGGTGGTTTCTTAGGCTTTGATGGCGTTTTCAAAAAGGTGGCGTTTTCAAAAAGTTACTGGCCTGGGGCCCGTTTCAAGAAACCTGGATTAGGGATAAACCGGGTTTAATCGGCTATCCTGGCTCAAATTATCCAGGATCAACCATGAATCAGTTTCACGAAAGCTGAGTTAGCTCGGCAGATTAACTTAGCCAGTAAACCTGGATATGTTTATCCAATTTAGCTGTGAAGTTAGCCTGGTCCAGACCAGGCTAACAGCCAAGCTTTATTAATCCAGTGCCTTGTTCTTCAAGTTTTGTGAAATAGGTGTTAGTCCAATGACTCCTATCGTAAACCAATGAGTTTTTCCACACTTATTAAATTCTTATGCGAAAATCGAAGATCTACAAGCCCGGAAAAAAAAGGTCTTATAGCGCCCGTGGACCCCCGCCCCCCGTGTGCCCCGGACCCCTGTCGGGGGTCAACGCTTTCTCCCTGGATCTATATTTATTGCGGCAGTGTTTCCTTTCTTGCTTATTATACATTTTACTTCCTTGTATGATTCCATGAGCTGCTGCAGTGCTGCTGTTCAGCCACAGAGAAGAACGCCGCTCTGGTTTTGGGCTCCATGATTGGTCAAGTTCAAGAATTCTACTATCGACTTTCATGGTCTTTTATAGGAATACGTGAACGCACATTCAGCCTGGTTTAACGATCCTGGCTCGACAAAGCCGCTCCTTCTAAGCCCGGCTTGGCGTTCGTGGAACTGAATAAACCAGGCTGAACAGCGCAGGTTTGTCAAACCTGGATTTGCTTTTAAAACCAGGATAATTTTATTCCGCTTTCGTGAAATAGACCCCAGCTCAATAACAGACAGGTCTACCCAGGGGGTGTGTGTGGTACTGTGGTTGGTTGGTGAAAGACGCACAGGAAAGCAGTGGTGTAAAGTAATTACGTACATTTACTCAAGTACTGTACTTAAAGGTAGGGTAAGTGATATGTTTTGCTTAAAAAGAAAAACGTTTTTGGTTACAGCACAATATTCTGATGGTACCTAATCATTGCTATAGAGTGTATGTTCAGTAACATGAGTCTCCATGTCTCCAGCTCTTTAACTCATTCACTGCCACTGACGTAAAAAAAGTAATTTCTCCCGTTTACCAATCCTGCCACTGACGTAAAAAACGTAATTTTACGTAAAACTTTTTTTCGTTTTTTTTTCAGATTTGACCCAAAGACCAAGGAGATATGATTGTTTAAAGATCTAGACTCCCATCCACTTCCTTGTTAACTTAAAACTTAAAAATTCTGTATCTCGGCTCCTGAGTACTTTTTTCTTTTCAATGAAAAATCTCTGGCAGTGGGCAAACGTGGCCAGCAATAATTGTGGCAGTGAATTAATAAACAGAAAATAAATTTTCAGGTAGGTGACAACATTTCAGCCAATCAGAAGAGAGTACAGCTTAATTTTAATAGTGTTCCAGTACCAATTTTGCATGCTCATTTCTTGTGTTAACAGTCCTAATTTCACTTGTTTAATCTGTATCCTGTCTGAGTTCTCTATCCTGATTGGCTAAAATTGGTATCCTGACCTGAACATGCATGTTCTGTTTAATAAAGAGCTGGAGAGACTGTTACTCACAATGAGTACTATCAGAATATACAGCTATTTAACACTTACTTTAACCAAAGAAAATCACTTACCACTTAACTTATTAAGAAAGGCCTTACGAGGCACGAAGTGGATAGGTTTGATTGATTGATTGATTGATTGAATATTTTATTAGGCAAAACAGCACAGTTACATTTAAAATACTTTGTCTAACAGGTCCGTTCATAAAAGTCCTTGCGGACCTGTTTCCAATGAGGGCCTTGGTATTCAATTCATAGACTTATATAGTGGCACCACAGTTCGAATATCATTACAAAAAAAACAGCAGAAAAAAAATATATACAATAGATATGTACAAGAACAGGGGGGGGGGGTCGGCTGTCTAACGGGAAAATGGTACTACCTCCTCTTTTGGCCTCCTGAAAGGTGATTTTTTAAGGCTCTTTTAAATGAGCCCAGCGAACTGCATTTTTTTTAGGGATGGGGTTAGACTATTCCAATCCTGGGTGGCAGTGCTGTAGAAGGAGAATTTGCCCATGTTTGTTTTATGGGTGGGTGGTACCAAATTGTTGTTAACGCTCCCTCTGGTATTGTGACTGTGGGTGTCGCTAACCTTTTGGAGGTATTTACTCAGATATGCGGGAATAGGGGGCATATCGGGCAAATTTGCATTTACAATTTTGAAGGCCAGTCCCATTTGTAGTTGTTTAACCCTGTCTTCCACCCTGAGCCAGCCTAGGCTGGCAAAATGGGTGGGAGAAAGGTGGGTCATGGGCCCCAATCCGAGGAGTAGCCGAATCAGTTTGTTTTGGGAGGTTTGAAGCTTAGTCTTCAGTGAGGTGTTGGAGTACCAGGAGGTGCAAGCATAGTCAAAAAGTGGTTGAATCAGGGCCCCTGAGAGGGTCCTGAGGGCCTGAGGGTTGACAAAAGAGGAAACTCTGCCCATATATTTGGTTCTCTGGTTTACTCTTTTGACCACCTTTGTGTTCCTGATCACCTGTCAGGTATTTGTCAAGAATACAACCCAAATAGGTAATCTCTTCTTTGCTAGAGATGATTGTGTCATCGACTTTGACCTTGAAATCATTTACATCCAATTGTCTGAGGGAATGTTTGGTCCCAAAGAGAATGGATTCAGTTTTCCCAAGGTGTAGTGACAGTTTGTTACCGGTAAGCCAAGTACGGATTTTTGAGAGTTCGGAGCTGAGCGCCTCCTCAACTTGCAACTTGTCCTCTCCCGAGATCAGGAGTGCTGAGTCATCAGCGAACAGGAACAATTTGCAGTTACAGGCAGCATTCATGTCGTTAATGTATAGAAGGAACAGTAATGGCCCTAGAATGCTGCCCTGAGGAACCCCACAGCTCACCGGGAGGGATGAGGACATGGTTCCGTTGATGTCAACCACTTGTTCTCTTCCCTCCAGGTAAGATCTCATCCAGTTTAGTGATGTGCAGTCAAAGCCAATCGCCCTCAGCTTATCAAGTAAAATTGAATGGTTTACAGTGTCGAACGCTTTTTGGAGGTCCAACATGACCATGGCGCAGTATTTGCCCGCGTCTACCTCACGTTTGATGTAGTCGGTCAAATACAGTAGGCATGTGTCAGTGGAATGGGCGGTTATGAAGCCCGATTGGAATTCAAACAACAGTTTATGCTCGCTGTGGTAGCGGTTGATTTGTTCTTGAATTAATCGCTCTACAACCTTTGAGATGGAACAAAGGATGGAAACAGGCCTATAGTTGCCAGGTTCTAATTTGCTTCCTTTTTTTATGCAGAGGGATTACTCTTGTAACTTGAAATCCTGTGGGACGTGACACTGGCTGATGGATAGGTTTGTGATTTGGGCTACTATGGGGGAAATAGCAGTAGCTGCGTCTCTGAGGAATCTGGTGGGGATATTGTCAAGGCCGGTGGCCTTGTTTGGCTGGAGGGCGAATAGTTTTTTCTGCACATCATCAGCATTTACTGGTTTGAATGAGAAGGAGTCTTTTTTAGCCCCTAGTTTGTCATAATGAGCATGGATGTGGTCAGAACCGCACAAACCTGAATGCTGAGGAAGTTTGCTTACCAACTGGGTTGCAATGGTGGTAAAAAAGCTGTTAAAACAGTTCGCTACCGCTTGCTTGTTGGTAATGAGCACGCCACTTTAAAATAATGCAGATGTTTGTAGATTTGGTTTGAATTTTGTTGTTGCAGCCCAATTTCTGTAGCACTTCCCACAGCTTTTGTGGGTGGCTTTTGTTTGCCTCAATGCTTTCATTTAAGAAATTCTTTTTGGCAGTTTTGACCAATTTGTTTACTACATTTCGTTGATTTCTGCATCTTTCAAGTAGTTGCACATTTTTGCATTTCCTGAACTCAGAGTACATTTTGTTTCTGAGTTTGATGGCATTTAGGATGTCTCCATTCATCCAGGGTTGTGTACGGGCTCTGACTCTCACCACCTTCTTGGGCGCTAGGCTATCAATAACAGACACAAAAGCAGTTTTGAAACCAGTCCAAGATTCCTCAGCCGAGGAGCCACTGAGTACATTTGACCAATCCATTTTCTCAAGAGCTGTTGTGAGAGCTTCTGATGAGTAATTTTTCACAGCTCTGCAGCTGACCGTGCTATGACAATCAACTACAGATCTGTGAATCTTACGCGTGCAGAAAATGATGTTATGGTCACTTAGGCTGCACTCAATGACCCCACTTAAAGGACTCCTCGACTGGTCCGATGTGAAAATGAGGTAAATGATGGTCTGAGAAGAAGTGGGGCCTACCCTCGTGATATTTTTTATCATTTGGGTGAGGCTATGCATGTCACAGAATTTACTGAAAGATTTAAATATGGCGGCGTCTTTCCGGAGTACATCCGTATTACAGTCGCCAATCAAAATCAATTCAGAATTTCCAATGATTGCCATGTGCTCCTCTATTAAATCATAAAAATCATTTTGATCTGGGGACCTGTAGATTGCGCCAATTATAAGGGGTTTAGCGTGAGGATAGGTGACTTTTATCCAGACCAATTCCGTGGAGTTGTTCTCCAATTTTGGGTACACATTGAAAACGATGTCAGATCTCACATGAATGCATACCCCTC
The DNA here is from genome assembly GCF_963280865.1 of Gymnoscopelus braueri. Taxonomy (NCBI): domain Eukaryota; kingdom Metazoa; phylum Chordata; class Actinopteri; order Myctophiformes; family Myctophidae; genus Gymnoscopelus; species Gymnoscopelus braueri. The sequence goes on from NC_137622.1 coordinate 45,769,827, forward strand.
CTCCACAAAGAGTTCTGTCTTTCCTAACGACATTGTAGCCTATAATCTCAATTTCAGAATCGTCTACTGAGTCATCCAGTTTTGTCTCTGGAGTCGCTGATGGGCCGGGGGGGTAGGGGGGTTTGGGTTAAAACCTGATCAGCTGGTTTTGTGGTCTCTGCAGGGGGGACTGCCAGACCTTCCTCTGTCCTGCTGTGGGGGATGTGTTGGGGGTGGTTGGAGGTTGGGGAGGGGGGGAGGGGGGGTGGAGGTGTGATCGGGGGAGGGGGGTGGGGGCTTTGTGATTGCAGCAGGACAGTGGGGGAGGGGGGAGGCAGAAGTCCTGTGCTGGCGCCATGGTGTGAAAAACAGGGAGAAATGTTTCTCTGTTTACAAGCCTTCCCCACAAAGGAAAACTGTGTAAACGACGACCTGAGTCCATTGACAAAACAGGGAAAAGAACTCTGTTTCCCAGCATTCCTCTCGTGGGACAAGCTGTGGTTGTCCTCCCTGCAAAACAGGGAGAAAAACGTCTTGAGACAGGCCTGTCTCAAAACGTCTCAAGCTCACTATGAGAAACTAGGGGCTAAAAAAAGATTCCTTCTTTTTCAAACCTGTATTGACTAATGATGTGCAAAACAAACTCCTCGCCCTACAGCCAAACAAGGCCACCGGCCTTGACAACATCCCCACCAGATTCCTCAGAGACGCAGCGGTCTCCATTGCTCCCATAGTAGCCCACATTACAAACTTATCCATCAGTCAGTGTCACGTCCCACAAGAATTCAAGTTGGCTAGAGTAATCCCTCTATATAAAAAGGGAAGGTTCCTCAAGGCAGCATTCTAGGGCCGTTACTGTTCCTTCTATACATTAACGACATGCTGCCTGTAACTGCAAACTGTTCCTGTTCGCTGATGACTCGGCACTCCTGATCTCGGGTGAGGACAAGTTGCAAGTTGAGGAAGCTCTCAGCTCTGAACTCTCAAAAATCCGTACCTGGCTTACCGATAACAAACTGTCACTACACCTTGGGAAAACTGAATCCATTCTATTTGGGACCAAACATTCCCTCAGTAAAATGAAGGTAAATGACTTCAAGGTCAAAGTCGATGACACAATCATCACTAGCAAAGAAGAGATTACCTATTTGGGATGTATTCTTGACAAATACCTGACAGGTGAAAGCATGGCAACAAAGGTGGTCAAAGGAGTAAACCAGAGAACCAGATTTATGGGCAGAGTTTCCTCTTTTGTCAACCCTCAGGCCCTCAGGACCCTCTCAGGGGCCCTGATTCAGCCCCTTTTTGACTATGCTAGCTCCTCTTGGTACTCCAATACCTCAGTGTCACTGAAGACTAAGCTTCAAACCTCCCAAAACAAACTGATTCGACTACTTCTCGGACTGCATGACCCACCTCTCTCCCACTCACTTTGCCAGCCTAGGCTGGCTCAGGGTGGAAGACAGGGTTAAACAACTAAAAATGGGACTGGTCTTCAAAATTGTAAATGCAGATTTGCCCGAAATGCCCCCTATACCCGCATATCTGTATAAATACCTCGAAAAAGTTAGTGACACCCACAGCCACGAAACTAGAGGGAGCGTAAACAACAATCTGGTACCACCCACCCATAAAACAAACATGGGCAAATTCTCCTTCTATAGCACAGCCACCAAGGAATGGAATAGAGCATCGCAGTTCCCGCCCACTTCCTGGTGCCGGAAGGAAAAACTCAATGCATTTTTCCCATTGACATTTCCAAAAATATTTATATCAATTAATTTAAGCCTAGAATCAAGCCATCCAGGGTCCTGGTGAATCATGACCATAAAACGTTTTTTTCTGTGATTTTTTTTATTTTATATTTAACGAGATATATATTTAATATATTTAATAAATAGCCTCTGTTTTGCCGTTTTCAAAAAAGTTTTTTCACAGAATCAAACGTTTTATGGTCATGATTCACCAGGACCCTGGATGGCTTGATTCTAGGCTTAAATTAATTGATATAATTCTTTTTTTTTTTTTTTTTAGTGGCACCCGGAAGGGGCGGGAACTGCGATGCTCTATAGTCTAACCCCATCCCTCAAAAAATGCAGTTCGCTGGGCTCATTCAAAACAGCCCTAAAAACTCATCTTTCTGGAGGCCTAAAGAGGAGCTAGTACCAGTTTCCCTGTAGACAGACGACCCCCCCCCCCCTCCTCTTTTTTGTACATATTTTTTATTTCCTCATGCTTTTTTTGTATATCATTTTTATTTTTCCATGCTTCACCCCCCCTTTTTTGTACATATTTTTGTATTTTTTCATGTTTTTTTTTGTACATAGTGGTATTTTTTCTGTATTATCTGTATTTTCATGTTGATTTTTGAACTGTTTGGTTGCTACTATATATGTCTATGAAATTAATTCAAGGACCCCAACGGAAACAAGTCCGCAAGGACATTTTTGGCCGGACCTTTTAGACAAAAGCATTATAAATGTAACTGTGTTGTTTTACATTCTTTTGCCTAATAAAAATGTCAATCAATCAATCAATCAATCAATCAATCAATCAACCAATCTGTTTACAAGCCTTCACCACAAAGGAAAACTGTGTAGACGGCGAGCTGCATCCATTGAGAAAGCAGGGAAAAGAACTCTGTTTCCCAGCATTCCACTCGGTGGGACACCCTGTGGTTGTTCTGGTGTCCCGTGTTGCATGGGGAAGCCCTCTCGGCGACGGCGTGTCGGGGGAATCCTCTGTGTCGTCGACGGGGGTCTGTTTGCGAGTGTGTATCCAGGGAACCATGGTTTCATCTCCGTCGCTAGCCGGGACAAATAATCCATTCTCGTTTCACCAGTCTTCGACTGGGGCACTTCCTTGTCTGGTGAGTGGGTCTGAGACAAAACGCCGTTGTGTGATGATCGACTGGGGGGGTTGAAGCTGTTGTTGTTCTCCGTCGAAGCGTGCGCTGCACACTGTGTTGCGACCATCGCTGTAGAAGCTTGTACAGTGGTTATCTGTTCGTTCATGCGCGATCTTCAAACGGCCGCCTATTGCCGCCTATTGGACCTCAGAGGTATGTTTAGGTATCTTTAAAAGTTGACGCCCACAGAATCTTAGCGCCTCCCATTGCAAGGATTAGAACGTTTAGTGTGGCCGTTCAGCCACGAGGTGGCGCTTGGTATCAAAATTAAAAAAAGTTAAAGTACTCGTTATAAAGAAAGTCCAGTTTCACATGTTATGTTAAAATTGAAAATAGCAGATCTACAAGCTTACAACATGTAGCTTAGTTCTGCTATTTTTAAAATAGACAACGTTTATATAAGGCTGAAGTGGTTAATGTATGTTTTGTAATAATAATCAAAATCTGCAAAGTAACTAGTAACCTATCTAACGTTTTCAAACACTGCGCATTGCATCCGTCTTTCAAAATATGTTTTATATATTTTATACATTTGAAAAGCACAGCTATTGGAAATTGGAAATACTCTAGTAAAGTAAAAAATGCCTAAAATCTTTACTTATGTACAGTACTTCAGTAAATGTAATTTGTTACTTTACACCACTGTAAAATGTTTGAAAATACACTGTTGTGTAAAATGTTTGAAAATAGCATTGTGAAAATTGTGAGCTTGTACTGTAGATCAGCTATTTTCAAATAGAGTACAGTCTAGAGAAATTGCTTTCCTCTGCTCTCTACTGCCACCTGCTGTATTAAAAAAATGAAAAACTGAAAACACACCCCAAGGCATAGCCACACCCCCAACCTTTCAAAACCTAAGGATAAGGTGGGTAATGGTAGGTACCTTTCAGAGACTGAGGCGCAAAGGTCAACAGGTGACCACTGTAAGGCCACATGAGCACTTCAAACTACTAACTAGAGCTTTCATATCCCCTAAATATTTCAGCCCGGCTCCACTAATAATTGACAAATTAGGCCCAGCCCAGCCCGTCAGTCATTTTTCTAAAGAAGCCTTATTTCTCATTAAATCTTGGTAATTCGTTAAGAACAGGAGTCATTCTACCCTATTCCAACAGTCTATATTTTATTTAAAAAACAGCTTGGAGCAAATAATATATAAATATAAATATATACACTGCCCCATAACCATTTTAAAAATGATTATGGTTATTCTATGAAATATATGTTTCATAGAATAACCGTAATCATTTTTGCGATGGAGAAATCACATCCAATTTTACCTTCTACTGCCCGCTGCCTGTGCTCTCATTTGAAGAAATAATCCAACATTTACTTTGAGGTGAAAAAGACATGAAGAAAGCTCAATAGTCTGAAGATCCATTCTATATGTCATGTTATGGTTTAAACTTTAAAGGGGGCTCGATCTGCTGCTGCCGTCATGACAAGACAGCTGATTCATTTGACCTACTTTCGCTGCGCTGCCCTGTTGATTAATTATTTGGCATCAGCTGTGTAAGAATATATAACTATTTTAAATGGCTTTCATATACTCTTGGGAATCTGACTAATATGACAAGTTGCTTATTGTGAACACAATACGCTACAAATTAATTAATATATGAATTTATTTGGATTTAAAAAAAACGTCGACCCGGCTCAGCCGGTGCCGACGGGCCGGGTCGGGTCCCGTTGGGTTTGGGCTAAAATCTTAAGCACTTACATTTTTTATAAGATGATCGGATCATCTAGAGTGATTTTCATTTTGGCTGCTGTCTCATTAAACCCATGCTGCGGGTGAATATTATATTATATATTATATATATTATATTATTATTATATTCCCCACGTAAACGCTACGTTCATGTTTACTGCATTAAAGGTTCTCAATCTTTTCAGGCCATCGACCCCCCAAAATAACCATATTTGAACTGGGGACCCCCCCATTTTGTTTGACTCGGTTCCACAGATAAATATTGTGAAAATAGCAGATCTACAAGCTCACCAGGCGTTGGGTGCTCCATTGTGGTCTTGACCCACAGGTTGAGAACCACTGCATTAAAAGCTCCAAGCAAGTTACATGTCTAGTATGTTGTTGACCACGTAATGTAATGTTTTTGGTTTAGTGTTAGGCTACTCCGTGGCGCGCGCGCGCCTCATTGTTTATGCTGTCCAAAATAACAGATCTGTAAGCTGTCGACACAACATGACGCAGCGCCGTTGATAGCTTGTATGTCTGTTATTTTGGGTAGGTAGGCGACGCACATACGCATCGCAGCAATGTGTCTGGGTTTGAGAGGCTATGATTGATGTAAACTTAAAGTGTAGCTCTGTTTGGGATTACTGAACAAAGGTGGATGATGAAAGATAACGGGGACAATATGGATGTAAGTTAACTTTAACTGCGTCACTTCAGAGGAAACTATGGAGCTACTTCAGAGATGTTTACACACCCCTGGAATCCATTAGAATGGTGGAAATAGAACAATAACAGCCAACCCATGTGCTACTGTTTGTCTGTGTACCACGTAGGAGCGTTGTCGCAACATGATGTAATTAATTATTTGGGAGCAGCCGGTGTATAAATATTTTAAATGGCTTTCATATACTATTCCGGATCTGACTAATATGACAAGCTTATTGTGAACACAATAGGCTACAAATTAATATAAAAATGTATTTGGATAAAATAAAAAAAAGAAGGAAAACAAGCCCAATGTGGCTTATAATAATCAGACCAGGCAACAGTGCAGACAGGGAGATAGGCTAGAGCATATATTGGATCGGGGATGACGGCTAGCGCAGTCTTCTCTTAAAGGCAATGGCTTCTGGCACGGTGATTGGTTTTATCATTGTAACGCCCAAACCACACCTATGCAAAATGTAAGGGGTAGCTCAGGTGTTTGGCGATGAGAGGGGTGCCACAGAATACCATAATTTGCGGGGAAACGCCTCTTGCCTAGTCCTAAATCAGTAATTAGTGGTTTGTTCAAATTAAACCTGGAATAGCGCCCAGCGTGTGAAATAGGTTTAAAGGGGTTTAACCTGATTTTGATGCTCTATTTACTCTATTAGCTGGGGACCCCTTTTATTTAGGGAACCAAAGACCATTCATGAATGACTGCATTTCATAATCTTTTCCTTTACTTGTTTTTGTTTTAATTTTTTCATGTTTAGATTGTCTTTTTCTTAGGTTTTTGTCAAATGAATTGTTCCTGAGTTAAATTGTCCCAAAGTAAATCTTTCACCTCGTATTCCTAAACGTAACCTCAGTAAACTATGCCTAAACCCAGTGGTGTGTTCTACTGTGAGACTGGATGCACAGGTGATTGTTTCATACAATCAATTCTCAACCTGTTGTTTCGGGGTGCGCTGGTTTCAGCACACCCCAACCCCCTCTTGTGTGTTGGCTAGTGCTGCGCGCCCTAGCGAGACCTGACAGAATGGGTTTGACGCTTGCGCAGTATGACGCTTGCAACCAGTGTGACGTCGTCTGTTAAGGGGTCTATATACTGTACGTAGTGTGGCCTGCAGAACATTTTCATAGCTAAGCGTAGCCCTCTACCATTTCATCCATTGAAAACGCGCTAGCGTATACCCACGACCACGAGCACCATCATAGACTTGATGACAGAAGTAAAAGCACTAAGGCTGCAGAACACGGAGAAAGACAAAATAATTGATCATCTGGAGAACAGAGTTGCGGACTTGGAACAGTATACAAGAATGAATGACATTATTGTTTCTGGGTTGGAGATCAGGCCCCGATCGTATGCCAGTGCCGTTTCCACAACGGAAGGCGGGGAACCAAGCGAACAGGATCTGAACTCCGTGGAGAGCCAGCTGACTACTTTCTTGCAATCCAAGGGAATTGTATAGACAGAAACAACATTGAGGCTTGTCACCCTCTCACCAGGAAAAACAAGAATGATAAACCAGCCATAATAATGCGATTTGCAAACAGCAAACACAAGACGGAACTGCTCAAACAGGGAAGAAGGCTGAAGGGATCACAAGTCTACTTAAATGAACATCTGACCAAAAATAAACGGGGACATCGCCAGAAAGGCTCGATTCTTGAGAAAGCAGCAGAATATTCAATCAATGTGGACAAAAAACTGCAAAATCTTCATCAAATTCTCCTGTCCTGTTATTTTTTTTGATAGAAAACAGAAATACAATGATAGTCCGTGGTTAACTAAGGGATTACAAAATGCTTGCAAAAGAAAAATACACTATACAGAGATTTTATAAAGCATAGAAATGTAAAGACTGAAAATAAATACAAAAAATACAAAAATAAGTTAACTAATATTATGAGAACATGTAAGAAAGATTATTATAATAAATTATTGGATAATAATAAAACAATATTAAAGGTTTATGGAGTGTATAGTATCATTAGAAGTGGATTTAGAGGCTCAAGTTACCCATCACATTTTATAGATAATGATAAAACCTTAAATAATATGGATGATGTGGTTAGTAGTTTTAATAAATTCTTTGTTAAAGTAATACTAGGTAACGTTTTCAACAAAACTAAAGTTAAATTGTATATCTTTTGTGAGTGGCAAAAGTTTCACAACACCCACTCCATGAATTTCACCCCCGGAAGCCTTTTATTTATATATTTTGTATTGAACGCTGTCGGGGGGGGACTTTCCCGGGAAAATGACGTCATCTGGCCAGAAAACGGAACTACCGCAACGGTTTCCTGTTTGGCCAGGAACTACCGCGCTAATAACAAAAAGGAACCTCACGCTGATTTTAAGAGAATGTAGGATTGGAAGATCGAAAAAGAACAGAAAAAGAAAGCACAGCTCATGGTAACTAATGCTCCACTGGCTAAGAGAAACGATCCGCAGATAGTATAAAACAATTAAAAGATCGCTTTTTTAAACGCTTCCGGCTTCCGGTGAAAACAAATGGAATTCTGGGTAATCGAGGACTGAGGACTGAGGACCGACGGCCGGGGTCCACTGTTCCGACGGGGGTGCACCAATAGCCCGTGGGTGGACGGGTCATGATTTCAAACGCAATTAACGTGGGTGCGGGCGAAGCGGGGCAACACATGGAAAAAAAGGAAGAAAGAAAAAGCATTCTCTCCCTCTCCCTCTCCCCCTCTCTCTCTCTCTATATATATATATAGCCTATATAATCCTTTTAAAATAGCAGATTGTGAGCTTGTAGATCTGCTATTTTCAAATAAAAATACCTCAAAATTGTATTTAAGTACAGTACTTGAGTACATGTACTTAGTTACTTTACGCCACTGTCAATTATGCACAGCTGCCTCTAAAGATAGCTCACTGCACGTCAACTTTATTTATTTGAATGTCCCTTGTGTTGTAGGCCACTCACTGTAGCCTATCTATCTACGTTTTCGTAGAAGAATATGAATTGTCTATCCTCAGCTAAACCGAATGGTGCTCTAAATATATCAGGGTTCTTGCACCATTTTGAAAGTCAAATTTAAGACCTTTTTAAGACCTCAACAAATGTAATTTAAGACCCAAATAAATGTCGCAACAATGTCTTCCTATATTGAAATTGGCTAATGGGAGTGCAGGCCAGCGGGTGGTAAAACTTCTATTAATCCATTAAGACCGGGAACGCATCTGTGTCATTTTAAGATTTTTGGGTATTCAAAAATAGCAGATCTACAAGCTCATAGCACGGCACCGATATAATACCTCCCCCTACAGGCTGGTATTATAATATGTTACTCTCTACCTCCCCCTACAGGCTGGTATTATAATATGTTACTCTCTACCTCCCCCTACAGGCTGCTATTATAATATGTTACTCTCTACCTCCCCCTACAGGCTGCTATTATAATATGTTACTCTCTACCTCCCCCTACAGGCTGGTATTATATGTTACTCTCTACCTCCCCCTACAGGCTGGTATTATGATATGTTACTCTCTACCTCTCCCTACAGGCTGGTATTATAATATATTACTCTCTACCTCCCCCTACAGGCTGGTATTATAATATGTTACTCTCTACCTCCCCCTACAGGCTGGTATTATAATAGGTTACTCTCTACCTCCCCCTACAGGCTGGTATTATAATATGTTACTCTCTACCTCCCCCTACAGGCTGCTATTATAATATATTACTCTCTACCTCCCCCTACAGGCTAGTATTATGATATGTTACTCTCTACCTCTCCCTACAGGCTGGTATTATAATATATTACTCTCTACCTCCCCCTACATGCTGGTAATATAATATGTTACTCTCTACCTCCCCCTACAGGCTGGTATTATAATAGGTTACTCTCTACCTCCCCCTACAGGCTGGTATTATAATGTGACTCTTTACCTCCCCCTACAGGCTGGTATTATAATGTGACTCTCTACCTCCCCCTACAGGCTGGTATTATAATGTTACTCTCTACCTCCCCCTACAGGCTGGTATCATAATATTTTACTCTCTACCTCCCCCTACAGGCTGGTAGGGCCTGTAAAAGGCCATAAAAAAAGAAGGCCATAAAAAAAACGATGATTTTTAAGTCCACGGAAATAATGAATTAACCTGAAGGTTAAGGATGATTTAATTTTAATATAGTACAAGAATAGTGTAACTATCTGTAAAATATTACCAATTTATTTAATAAAATTATGTATTGGGTTATAGCCTATTTGTCTCAATATTTGTCACATTCAGCCCTGGACTTCACTGACTGTAGGGGTCACATTAATCACATTAGAATCACAGATTAGAGATTTTATGTATTTCCCCTATTTTCTGTATTTTTCACTATTTAAAATATAGTATTTCTTAATTTTTAATAATTATAGCTTGTAGATAGGCTTTTTTCACCATTTGAAATTGTTTTAAAATAAAAGGAACAGTTTTCCCAACCGACAGAGAGTCAGAGACAATATTTAGCCTATATATGGTTCTGTATTAGTGTATGAGTCAGTTTTAGCAGATTTCATTCTAATTGGCTACTGTAGACTGCCTATCAATTTCATGGGCCTGGGTAGGGCCACCTGGCCTGGTGGAGATCTGCCCTGTTGCGCAGCAGCACAGCAAGTGAAGGCTCAAACTGTGTGTGTGTGTGTGTGTGTGTGTGTGTGTGTGTGTGTGTGTGTGTGTGTGTGTGTGTGTGTGTGTGTGTGTGTGTGGCACAACAGCATCCAAGTTGATTTACTTCTGATCAGTCAAACATTTTCCTATCACTTGAAACCGTTGCCTGACGACAGCTGAGGGGGAAGCGTCCGTCGTTTCTATTCCACATTGTAACCAGTGACATCCATTATATAGCATACATTTGTTGTTAGCACTTAGCATTCATTAGCATGCTCTGTAGCAACAAGTAGGCTACTGCCAAACAGTGCTCAACTACAACTACTGCTATCTTTATCAACCAAAACGGTCACGGGGGCTCTGATTTTGCCCAATGTCCACTTAAATGAGCTTCTGAGCTTACACAGACACCTGGAGCAAATTAATTAACGAGCGACACTGCAGCGCTGACGCTGACGGCCGGGCAACGAGACAATCTCGTCAACTCCAGCTGAGTGAGTGACTGAGAGAAGGAGAAGAGAGACAGGGGAGGGCGGGGCTATCAGCCTATGGAACACACACTGACTGCTGTGTGTGCGTCTCTCACCCGCTCTCAACACAGTGGGAGAGATGGAGGAGCGTACTGATAATATATCTTTATGGAAAATTCAACACTAGAATACACACAAATGTTTATGGCTTTCATTTTCCCATGAGCCTTAAAAACGTAACCTTCAAATTTAATACCTACGGTCAAATTTAAGACAAATTAAGACCTTAAATTCCCGATATTTTTTTTAAGACAATTTAAGACTTTTTAAGGACCCGCGGGAACCCTGTATATGGTTCGCTCCAGTCTCTCTCTCCCCCCCTCTCTCTCTCTCTCTCTCTCTCCCTCTCTCTCTCTCTCTCTCTCTCCCCCTCTCTCCCTCTCCCCCTTCCTCTCTCTCTGTCTCTCTGTCTCTGTTTATTTTACTGCTTTGCATTGATGATAGCCTGGTAAACCCTCCCTCCGGAAATCTCATTTCCAGAAATGGAATTGAGATTTCCGGAGGGAGGGTTTACCAGGCTACATTGATGACACCAGGTATAAGAAACTCATGAAGTGCGTTCGGAAATACAGCACTGAGCGCACTGGCCAATAGGCCTACAAACTAGGCGAGTGCGCTCTGGTGCACAATTTCCGAACGCACCCATTGCTGTCCTGTCCTGTTTGAAAATAGCAGATCTACAAGCTCACAATGTGTTGCGATGTGATGCATTGTGAGCTTGTAGATTGGCTATTGTAGGCCTATAAAATATAGGGCTAAAGTGGTTAATGTATGTTTTATAATATAATAATTGATAATAGCAAAGTAACTAGTAACTAAAGTTTTCAAATAATTGTAGTGGAGTAAAAGTACAATATTTGCCGTTGGGATGTAGTATAACGAAAAACATCACATGGATGCACCTGGGACGTATCATCAGTGTTGTAGCCTGGGGTCATAGGATGTTTCGGGTCTCGCAACATACACCCTCACCCAGGTGACCCAGCCGAGGTTGATCAAGCCCCGACTTACGTCCCAGTAGCTACCCACGGTCAGTCTTATAGGGAGAGACAGGGCCACTCAGTCCGCTTCTCCGGAAATACTCTGCCGGGACTCGGGGAGGCTCTGGCACGTGGAGGGACTAGGCTCTGTGGGTTGACTCCTGGCCGGGCTCCTCCTTCGTCTCACCAGGTCCAGGACCTGAGCGTTGCACCAGACTCCCCTGCTCCAAACATTTCATTCTGGTGTGATGGTGTCTTGGCCCGTGATGGTACTGCAATGACCACCATGGCCCGTGGTGGTACTGCAGGCTCCCTTGCGTCTTACTTGAATGGTCCTCCCAAAGGCCTCACCGTGGGTTTGTTGGGCTTCTTCCTCACGGAAGACACAGACTGGGGCGCTAACCCAAACTGCTCCCGGATGCCGTCTAGATTCCGGCTGTCACCCGACTCTCCGGTGGTCACCAAACTATTCCTGGTTGTCACGTAGTCTATAAATTCCTATGAGCCACTATAAATAGAATAACTATAACGAAAAACATCACATGGATGCACCTGGGACGTATCATCAGTGTTGTAGCCTGGGGTCATAGGATGTTTCGGGTCTCGCAACATACACCCTCACCCAGGTGACCCAGCCGAGGTTGATCAAGCCCCGACTTACGTCCCAGTAGCTACCCACGGTCAGTCTTATAGGGAGAGACAGGGCCACTCAGTCCGCTTCTCCGGAAATACTCTGCCGGGACTCGGGGAGGAGTGAGTAGAAGTAATACAATAGTACTGAAAATTGGCAGTACTCCAGTAAAGTAAAAAAAAATATTTTTTTTAAAACTTAAGTACAGTACTTGAATACATGTACTTAGTTACTTTACACCACTGACAACGGTGTTGCGCCCCGAATATATTCAATCGCTGCAGTATGAGCTTGTGGCTCTGCAAAGCGATCCTGATGAATCATGCTTAATAATGTGACGTTGTAGCTTACGTGGGAGCGTACTCAAGTTCCCTCAGCCCTATGTTCCCTCAGCCTTATGTTCCCTCAGCCCTATATTCCCTTAGCTCTATGTTCCCTCAGCCCTATGTCCCCCCCATCCCAAATTAGACCCTATGTTCCCTCAGCTCTATGTTCCCTCAGCTCTATGTTCCCTCAGCCCTATGTTCCCACTTCCCAAATTAGACCCTATGTTCCCTCAGCCTTATGTTCCCTCAGCCCTATGTTCCCATTTCCCAAATTAGACCCTATGTTCCCTCAGCCCTATGTTCCCTCGGAAGAGTACAAATGAGCTGATGTTTTTGCTCCTATTTGTTTGTTCATTAACCTGTCTGTCTGTCTGTCTGTCTGTCTGTCTGTATCAGATATCTTTTAGCAAGATATCTCAAAAAGTTATAGACAGTCACGATGTGCGCAGACAAACTATATGCAGACTTTTGTGTTATGCGCTTGGTATGTATAGTTATGTTATGGACACTGATTTAATCCTGTTGAAGTGTAGTGTGTGTGTGTGACAACCTGATCATTTACGACCCGATGTGGAATTGTTGCCACCCACAACCATGAGAAGTTTACGCTGTTTACGCCGTTAGTCCGTGTCAGTTTGCGTGCTAGTGCTATGGAGATGATATCTAAAGCGCCGTCCTAAAACAGTCCTTTATAAGTTTGCAGGCAGCGTCTGTCTGTCCTGGCATTTTCTGGCGTCATGGGTGTAAAAGCATGTAACCATGACAACAGATCCTATAGCCCAAACTCTGAATCTCCGGTGTTTACACAAAAACGTTAATAAACAGCAAAAATTTGGGGAAAGTGAAAAACGGGCCACGTCACTGTCTGCCAGTGTTGGGTAACGTGCGTTAGTAACGTAACGCTGTTACGTAATATATTACCGAAATGCGGTAACGGGTAATCTGACGCATTACTACAAGGAGAAGCTGTAATATAGTAGTAAGATGACACTACGTTTTTTGTTTGGTGTCCATTTGTTTTGCCAGGTTGCATATCCGGCCTAGAGAGAATCAAAGGAAACGGAAACAGCTGTGAGCATGCATATATATGTGTGTGGACTGCACCGGATACAGTTCCAAAGAAGGCGGGTGTAATGTAATAGGCAACGTCGCAGCGAGTAAGTGCACTCGCCTCGCTGTCCCTTGTAGGCTACTGAATGGATGCGTGGAGACGGCCAGGACGCACAGCGTGCACCTCTGTCAATATGGTAACGGTAGACACCAGTTCTCTGGTTGAGATTCAACATCAAGTGAAACGCTCCACATAACCAGTGATAGGTTAGATTTAAAGCCTATATTCCAGTTTATAATGCGCGGAAGCCAAGCAACACTTTTGACAGAGAGAGGGGGGGAGCATGAGAGAACGTGCAGGCGCATGAGAGAGAGGGAGGGAGAGAGAGAGCGAAAACCCGACGTCGGATCAACAGCAATACAAATGAATAACTGCAAACAGAAAAGATTAGGCTATCAATATCATACAAAAGCAGAGAGAAGCTGTGATCTCACCGCTCTGATGGACAATAAATAAATAATCCTTTTGCAAACAATATCCATGTTCTGTTCCTTTGTCAACAATGATCCAAATGGGAAGTTTATTTCAGCAGCTAGAACGTGACAGTTTGACATAGTTTGAGCCGTTTCTGCTGCGCAGCTCCTCGTTTAAGTTAACTGCCTTCACCTGCTGCTGTGGTGCTGCGCAACAGGGCAGATCTCCGCCAGGCCAGGTGGCCCTACCCAGGCCCATGAAATTCATAGGCAGTCTACAGAAGCCAATTAGAATGAAATCTGCTAAAACTGACTCATACACTGATACAGAACCATATATAGGCTAAATATTATCTCTGACTCTCTGTCGGTTATTACAAATTAAGAAATACTATATTTTAGATAGTGAAAAATACATAAAATAGGGGAAAATACATAAAATCTCTATCTGTGATTCTAATGTGATTAATGTGACCCCTACAGTCAGTGAAGTCCAGTGCTGAATGTGACAAATATTGAGACAAATAGGCTATAACCCAATACATAATTTTATGAAATAAATGGGTTATATTTTACAGATAGTTACACTATTCTTGTACTATATTAAAATTAAATCATCCTTAAACTTCAAGTTAAATTAATTATTTCCGTGGACTTAAAAATCATCGTTTTATTTGATGGCCTTCTTTTTGATTGGCCTTTTACAGGCCCTACCAGCCTGTAGGGGGAGGTAGAGAGTAACATATTATAACACCAGCCTGTAGGGGGAGGTAGAGACTGAGTAACATATTATAATACCAGTCTGTAGGGGGAGGTAGAGAGTAACAATATAATAGCAGCCTGTGGGGGGAGGTAGAGAGTAACATATTATAATACCAGTCTGTAGGGGGAGGTAGAGAGTAACATATTATAATACCAGCCTGTAGGGGGAGGTAGAGAATAACATATTATAATACCAGCCTGCAGGGGGAGGTAGAGAGTTACATATTATAATACCAGCCTGTAGGGGGAGGTAGAGAGTTACATATTATAATACCAGCCTGTAGGGGGAGGTAGAGAGTAACATATTATAATACCAGCCTGTAGGGGGAGGTAGAGAGTTACATATTATAATACCAGCCTGCAGGGGGAGGTAGAGAGTTACATATTATAATACCAGCCTGTAGGGGGAGGTAGAGAGTTACATATTATAATACCAGCCTGTAGGGGGAGGTAGAGAGTAACATATTATAATACCAGCCTGTAGGGGGAGGTAGAGAGTTACATATTATAATACCAGCCTGTAGGGGGAGGTAGAGAGTATCATTTTATAATACCAGCCTGTAGGGGGAGGTAGAGAGTCACATATTATAATACCAGCCTGTAGGGGGAGGTAGAGAGTAACATATTATAATACCAACCTGTAGGGGGAGGTAGAGAGTCACATATTATAATACCAGCCTGTAGGGGGAGGTAGAGAGTAACATATTATAATACCTTTGCTCTAAGTGAAAGCTGTGTCCAAACCCAATGTTGAATAAATGTGACTAACAATAGCATAATGTAGTCGTGTTTTTCATCAGAATTAATGAATAAATGCAAAAACATTTTTAAGGATTCCATAAGCAACGCGCTAATATCGTGATAATATCGTATATCGTGATATTTTTGGCCACAGTTATCGTGATATGAAATTTTCATATCGTCCCACCCCTAGTACTGTACTTAAAGGGATACTTCACTTTCGGCGGGGGGAAACATTTAAAAAATATATTAAAAATAAATGAAAAAAGTAATGGAAAATTCATGGCCCCCTCACGCATTAGAGTGTCCTACTAATGTGTGAGGGGGCCTTTATTTTGCCATAACTTCTTTCATTTTTTTTAAATATTTTTTTTTAATGTTTATTTTATGTGAAAGTGAAGTATCCCTTTAAGTACAATGTTTAGGTATGTTTAATACTTTATTATATATGTCTATTTATGAATTGATTAATTTAAGTAAATAAATTGATTCATTAATGTAATTTATAATCATGTCTTATAATTTAAATGCCTGCCCATCTGCCATCTCTGTGTCCCAATTTCCAAAAATAATTTGTGGGCTAATAATAATAATACAAAATCTAGATTATTTAATTGTTCAATTTTAGCTTTTATTTTTTTTAAGTAACTAAAAAGTAATATGTAATATTAATATATTACTGTTGCTCAGACAGTAATATGTAACGAAATGTATTACTTTAAAAGGAAGGTAATAAGTAATAGTAATATATTACTTAAAGTAAAGTAACTTGCCCAACACTGCTGTCTGCATATGCTAATGGTCAATGCCTGTGTGCAAGTTCAGGTCAATTGCTCAACCCACTGAGGAAAAACATGCAGAACAGACAGACTGACTGATTGACTGACCGAGGTTTCCTTAATATATAATAGGATAGGATAGGATTAAAAGAGGGTGTGGCAATGTCATGTCACAAAAAGTACAACATTTTGAAAACAGAGAAGTTAAACAATATAGGCCCAGTCCAGCACATACTTTATATAGAAGTTAGAAAAATGAATGATAATGATTTATTGATAAGCCCTAAGCATTTTTACAGTTTAACCCATTAAAAAGCCTGTCAGCAGAACGTACTGTACCAAGTCCACACTTTTGAGTGTGACTCGAATGATGTCCTATATATTGTAAACCACAGTTCACACCCACATGTATGATACATTGTGTCCATTTCTTTCTGCTGCTGTGTGTTATTAAAAGTGTTAGCATAGTGCCATGTCATTATTTAGACAGCCCATTATTCTGACGTCCCGTCACACACACACACACACACACACACACACACACACACACACACACACACACACACACACACACACACACACACACACACACACACACACACACACACACACACACACACACACACACACACACACACACACACACACATTTTTGGGGCTGGCCACCATGGCAGGATTATATTTTACCGGCCAAAAAATACATTTATCGGCCATATATAATAATTAACGTCACATGCGTGTTTGCACTGCATACATGCACCCAACTGATCATTACACCTTGTTACGTTAGAGCTGCGCTTCTTTCCACTTTATCACAGATGCAATCTGTCCCTGTTTTTATAGATAACTAAATTATATGATCTACTATATCATGCAGAGATGTCGCTTGCCAAAAATGAAATGAATAAAGAGGGCATGCCATGAGTGAACTGCTGCACGACGAATACCAAAACGCCCGCTCGCCCCAAAACACAGTCGCCCCGGGGAAAATCCGGAGGTATTTGCCTGGTATTCCTAAACATATCAGTAAACTATGCCTAAACCTAACCTTATTCCTAATCTTAACCTCAGTAAAACTATGCCTAATCCTAAACCTATTTCTACCCTTATCCTCAGTAAAACAAATACAAGAATACAAGAACCGCTGGTCCGCCTGAAAAATGGGGGCGAGTCCTCCGATTACGCCGCGCCAGAGCCTTTCCCTGCACGACACCGTCGCACAGTATAAACAAATGAATATATATTTTGGGCTTTACATCGATTCTCATTCATCCTTGATATGCAAAAGTAGGTTTTGTTTTGTTTTGTTAACGTTAATCCAGGTTCTGTTTATCAACACCCGAGCGAACCAGCCTACTCATTGTGATTAGGAGGAGACACAGCTGTGTCTCTCAGTTGTGTGTTATAAATTCCCTTCTCTTTTGTCTTGAGTTTCATGTTACGTTTGTTTTGTTCAGGCACCTTTTTGGGCAGCTAAGTTTTCCACTTCAGTCAGGCTTTTAGGTAGCCCTGCGAGTGTTGGGGTCCTCAGTGTTTACATTGAACTCACGTTGAGACGGTCCGCAGCGTCTCACGTCCCTTGTATTTTATGAGTGCGTTCATGAAGAGTAAGTTACTACTGTATTGCACAACTTGTATTAATGTTTAATGCTATGTGCAGAGAATGTTGTGTAGGGTACATGACGTTTTTAAGGCCATATGTGTGTGCATTTCTGTGCTGTTGGGTTGGTTAGCTCACATGCTAATTTAAGCTAGCCTGGCCAGCTAGTTGTGGCCATTCTATTAATTGTAAAGGAATTTCATTACCCTGTTAATTGTACATCATAACTACATGTTAATTCACATACATGCTGTATATTATTAGTGATGTAGCTAATTCATGTATTGTGGTAATTAATTCCAGTTGAAATGATTGTACATTTGTTATTTTATTCTGTTTACAGAACTACCACTCAAATACAGTCCTTTGCTAACATTCATATCATCACCCATGATCCAATCTGCCATTCCCATGTACTTCTGCAAATCTTTATATAAAGACAAACAAAGTAATTCTGGAGTCCACGTCTGCTCTTTTACCGGAGTAACTGTCCTGGGTGAAGAGGTCCCAGCAGAAATATTTACAACA
This sequence comes from Gymnoscopelus braueri, assembly GCF_963280865.1. NCBI lineage: Eukaryota > Metazoa > Chordata > Actinopteri > Myctophiformes > Myctophidae > Gymnoscopelus > Gymnoscopelus braueri. Next base: position 45,788,151 of record NC_137622.1, read on the forward strand.
CAGAGTAATCTTCAATACCGGTTCTGTTTATCAACACCCGAGCGAACCAGCCTACTCAGCGCTTAGTAGGAGGAGACACAGCTGTGTCTCTCAGTTGTGTTGTGGCGTATCAAAAATAGCAGACATACAAGCTCACAACGCGGCGCGTTGAGACGTGCTGTGAGCTTGTAGCTCTGATATTTTCAACGCCCAACACCATCGTACAACGAATAGGCTAATCTATAACAGGCTGTCGGAATTAAACCACACAGTCAGATCATGATAAAAAACTTTAAATGATTATGATATTAATGGTTGTAGACAATAATTTTATCCAAATAATAATATTAATAATAGGCTTAAATGATAAAATAGCCTAAAAACAGCATTTTCCCAACCGGCCACGGTGGCCGGTGGTGTTTATAATTACCGGCCAATTAAACATGTCCGGTATTTACCGGTCAATGGCCGGTAAATACCGGCTAACGGAATCCCTGACACACACACACACACACACACACACACACACACACACACACACACACACACACACACACACACACACACACACACACACACACACACTTTTACTGCTATTTAGTACCATTTACTTTTATTAGTGTGAAATATGATCTACTGGTCCACAAATTTCAACATAAAGTTGATGATGAAATTGACCACTTCTGTAACTGCTCACTTCTATATTATTTTATCTTTCTGTAATCAGTTTCCTCCCACAACGTAAAAGGCAAGTAGTGTCAAAATGTGATATAGTTTCATAAGCCATGTGCAGTACAATACTGGTTTGTAAAAAACACTGTAGGGGTCTTGCCCTCTAGATTATCATGCTGGGGCCCTTTAATTTGTATTTATTTTATTGTATTTATTTGATTGACAGATGAGCTTTCACTACTTATCATTATTATTGTCTCCGCCAGGCCGAAAGGCATGGCGAGAGAGTATGCTTTACCCCCTGTCCGTCCGTGTGTGTGTCCGTCTGTGTGTCTGTCCGTCCGTGTGTCTGTCTGTGAACAGCTAATCTCCGGCACCGTTAGCCCGGGCGCTGCGAAACTGTGCACACACACTCCCTGGATGCCAAAGCCGAAGCTCTGCCCCGAACTTTTCAGATTGGTCTGTTATAGCGCCACCAGGAGGCCGATTTGTGCAAAACACATTTTTGGATATCACTCCTACAGATCCCACAGTATCTATATAGTCATGTGATCAACACGGATCTGTCCGATTTTCTATATTCTATCCTGATTGGCTAAGATTTGCTTCAAAGTTTGCAGGATTGGTTCGTTTTGAACAAAATGCTCAAATCATCAACGCAGCGTGCAATTGCCGTGAAATTTTGCGCACACCTTCCCACTAGGCCGAGGAAAAAATGCCACCTTTTTCACATTGGCCTGTTATAGCACCACCAGCAGGTCTAATTTAGCAAAACACATTTTTGGAACAAAATGCCTCAAATCATGAATGCAGTGTCCGCTTTCACATTAGCCTATTATAGCGCCACCAGGAGGCCACGATAACCTATGTGACTTGTTCTATACTCTCTTTCTTGCCATTAAGGCTAAGGTATTTTTTTCCCCTCATACATTCAGTTTAAAATACCCAACAACAGGTTTGATAAGGACAGAGGAGGAGAGACGTGTTTCCAGTACAAAAATATGATTATTTTATTTAGGCTCAAGTGTGGTATGCTATGTCCAAAAAACACCTCCCGTAGGATTTTTGTCCAAACTATCAGAAATTGATGGGGTTCAAGTTGATTTATTACACTTTTGAAGCAGCCAGAAGAATATTTTTCTGACTTTCGGTTGGGGTCTTTCCTCAGCTGGGAAACACCAGACTGACCCCAGACTGACCCCTCATTGTTAGTATAGGAAATAAAACGTTGTGTGGAGACCATGTAAGACCACTTGTCTCTGCGCCATCTTGTTTTCACAGGATGAAGTGAAGTTGGCCGCTGTGCATGTCGCACCACCATCTTGTTTTGACAAGGTGAAGTTAACGGTTGTGTGTGTTGGTACATATGAAACTGCAGCTAACAGCTCTGTCTGCTGTGGTGTAGAGAACATCACGAGAGGAGAGGAAGTGGGCACAAAGAAGGCTGTAGATCATATTTAATACTGAGAAATGACAGATGTGAAACCTTCAACCTAACCACATCCCTATGCCTTGCAAACAACACCTGCCTCTCTGCAACCACCATCGAATCGAAAACATATTCAGTTCTGTCTGATGTAGAGCAAAGCTCGAGAGGACACTTGTCATGTAATTATTGGCAGAAATGTTCATTAATTGCAAAAATCCTTAAAACGAACACAACACATCACAATGCTGACTTGTGAGCTTGTAGATAGTTATTTTTGTGTGACATAATCGTATATGACTGAAGTATAAAATAGGGCTTAAGTGGTTAATATAAGCATCTAATCAATCTATTAGGATAGTATAGGATTATTATTGTTTGCCATACTTAGATCCAAAACTAAAGGTGACAGTGACAAAGTACTAACTTCGAGAGAGCTCGTGAGAAAGTGTCACATAGTCCACATAAAGTAAAATGGTAAATGGTAAATGGTTCATTTATATAGCGCTTCTATCCAAAGCGCTTTACATTGATTGTGCCATTAACCCATTCACACACACATTCATACACCGATGGCGGAGGAAACCATGCAAGGCACCAACCTGCTCATCGAGAGCAATTAGGGGTTCAGCGTCTTGCTCAAGGACACTTCCACACTAACTCTAGGGGAGCGCCCCAGCCCGGGATCGAACTGGGAAGTCGGAACCTTGCGGTTTTCCAGTTCACTCTACCTGGCCACTCTACCTAACCTGAGCCACTGCCGCCCTTTAAGTAATTTTTACTGGTATAATATACAGTTAGGTCCATGAGGAAAGCAAAGTCCAAGGCCAACCTGATGACAGGCAGTGGTCAACAAGCTTTAATCTGGGTCAAATCTTTATTTTGAGTAGTTCAAAATAAAAACATAGGATTGGGATCAGTTTGATCCCAAACAATCAGGATTACCTTGATTCCACATTTTGTGGATTACCTGAGCAAAATAGAATCAACACCGACACCGAGAATTCCCCGTCAAAAAGCTCATACTGTGGGAACCAACACACGGGCATCGATCAAGAGGACGTCCCACACCTACCTACGTGGATGTACTAAGGAAAGATGCGGGTGCAGAAAGCACAAAGGAGCTGGCCAGATGTATGGAGAACCGAGATGACTGGGGACGCCGATGGAGGGCTCGTCTGAGGACGACGTAGAGAGATGTTTCAATATAAATAAGCTTTGTAAGTTTGTAAATTGAAATGGTACATAATTTTTTGCCTTTTATGGTTGATTATTCATTTATTTTTGTCACATGTATACTTGCTGACCACTCCTTTGGGCCCTTCTTATCTTAAAGTCAGGCCAGTCCTTACTGCCGCAAACCTAGAAAAGGTCATCCATGCTTTAATCTCCTTTCTGCACTTTATTCGGGTATCAGAAAGCTAAATATTGCAATTGATACAAAACACTGCTCCTAGGCTTTTGACACACATACTATTTGACACACAAGAGAAGTGAACACATTACACCAGTCCTTGTTGCCCTTCATTGATTATATGTGAGTTTTAGTATTCATTTAATGTGTTTACTGCTTGTTTTTTTAAAGCCGTGACTTATATGTGTGATCCTTTAGCTCCCTATGAGCCTGGGCATTGCCTTAGATCATCCAGCAGTGATACAGGGCTTTAGCAATGCTGCTGTTGAACTCCCGGCCTGGGGATCTCAGGAAAACTCAGTATCCTCTTTTAAATGTCTTCTTAAAAGCTTTTTCTTAATTAATTAATTGTTGTCATTTATTTAGTCTTGATCTAGGATTCACTTTTTAACCATTTAACAAGAAGCTTTATGTTTTTCCACTCCAGCAATAACAGCTACAGCATGAGGAGGGCTGTGCATGTTGGTGAAACAGAAACTAACAGCTCTGTCTGCGGGTTGCATGAGGACAACACGAGAGGAGAAGACGTGGGCAGAGAGTGTCATGTCTCCCATGCACAGATAAATGGAAGATGTGCCAGTTTTGACCTAACCACAAACCTATGCCGTGCAAAGAACCCCCTGCCTCTTTGCATCCACCATCTCTGCATATCCTGCACGTGTACATATGCTGATGTTCTCTTTTTTTGGCTCTTTTTTGAATTCTCTCTCTTTATTTTTTTTCTTTTCTTCCCTGGTTTTTATTATTGTGGGATCGCTAATCTCACAATCTAGTGAATGGTAATGCCATTCTAGTGACGTCATATTACTGATGTCATTGTATTATGACCCTACTATAACACTACTACTCAATACCAGCTCAACATTCTTAGCAATCCCACACTGTTTCTTCAGGAACAGTACTTTCTAGTTATTGTCTCCGCCGGAGGTGGAGAGTATGTTTTCGTTCTGTCCCGCTTTGCCCCCCCCCCCCCCCCCCCCCCTAGCCAAGCTAACATTGGTCAAACTTCACATGACATGACACGTGACAATATGTTGTCACCAATGCTTTTGATTGGCTAGCGAGACGCATGATGAAATAAAATCCTATAAATAGGTGTGTCACTTCAAAAAGCCATTTATGTTTTTGAAGTGAGGTAAGACAGGATCAATCAGTCTTGATTGGAACAGTACCTTCCAGTACAAATCACCCGTCCGTGCGTGTGTGTGTCCCTCTGAGAACACCTAACGTTGGTCAAGTTTCACGTGACATCACAATATGTAATATAAATATATAAATAGCTTAGACAGGAACAGTACTTTCCGGTACAAACAGAGATCACAGCTGAGATCACACAATGCAACTAACTCCCATTACGCAAACTGAAGAAGCAGCAAATCATCGTCTGAAACCTGATGAAGAAGCAAAGGCGCAGAAGGCCAAAGCTAAGAAAGCATACTCATCTACAACAGTAACACAGAAGTAACACAGAAGAGGACTATAGAGTTGAATTGATCCCACAACAAGGCCGAAGTCTTAATACTGTAACAATTGGCCACCTTGATCAAATACATTATGTAGCACTAGAGAAAACTGACATAGATCAAACACACCAATCAACTGCTGAAACTGTTCAAGACAATGAAGATGAAGAAGACAGACAAGCATTTGAACAAACCAGTCAATTACGACCACTCCCATATGACACATTGCTTCAAGAATAACATTTTTTAGATGCAGACACTACATATTCAGTCGCCCCTGCAGAACACCAAAAACCACGCGCATTCTACCAAGACGACAAGTTTGAAGAGTTGGCAAACCCATCAAAGTACCCTTATGGCCGCGGTGGTTTAAAAACAGAAAGAGCAAAAAACATCACACACATCACCAACGCCTTTTGCATTGTGATGGCCGTTTTGCTAAAGACATAGACTATCTCCTGGCAGCTCAGTACATGGTGGAAGCACAACAAGTCAAAGATCAAATTCAGATATCCCTACGGCAAAGCCGTTTGATTAAAATAGCACGGGTCTGCTGGCGGAGACTTGTGCTCCGAGGAGCACATTTTCTAGTTATTATTGTCTCCGCCAGGCCGAAAGGCATGACGAGAGAGTATGTTTTGCACCCTGTCCGTCCGTGTGTCCTGTCCGTGTGCGAGCAGCTAATCTCCCGCACCGTTGGCCCGGTTGCTGCGAAACTGTGCACACACACTCACTGATGCCAAATCAGAACCTCTGCCCCACATTTTTCACATGGGCCTGTTATAGCGCCACCAGGAGGCAGATTTGTGCAAAACCCATTTTTGGTTATTACTCCCACAGCTTTTATCCAAACGTCATGCAAATCGGTACACATTGGCCCTCATTTATCAACGCGGTGCAGCCCAAATAATGGGCGTACGGCGAGATCACCGCACCTTTCGGCATTTATCAATATATCCTGACGTGGGCTTCATCCTACCGTAGGCTGAGATCTCACGTCTGGTAGAGACCAGTTGTTGACGTTGGCTGCACCCGTTTATTCCATTCTAGACCTGCGGAGCAGCATTGTCTGACTGTCTGACAGGTATCTGGACACATAATCCACTCCTAAATGTATATCTACACTAATAAATAATCCCTGTGAAAATATAACATTTTATAAAGTAATTTAAACAAACTGCTTTAACAGTCATTCAGTTGCATTGGCTATTTTAAAATAGCAGATCTGCAAGCTCAAAAACGGGTCGCATTGCAACGTGTTGTGAGCTTGTAGATCTGCTATTTTCAAAATATACAGCGCTTCTGGAGCGCATTTTCGGGACTCCCGACGATCTTTTCATGGACAGTGAGGTGTACAAACTTACAGTAGCTTGTCCTATGTTATGGAGTTATGTCATAGAGAGTTTTGATGACTATAACCTGGCTGGGTTAAGGATATAAACCTGACGCTCCAATCTCTTATTAACGTGGCAGCACGCACGTAATCACTGCCGCCCGTACGAGTCTCACGGGGAATATCCTACATGACTGCTTGTGCACTGCTCGGTATGGGTTAAATAAATTAATATACAAACGTATTCCATTCATGGCGATGTGATTGGTATCATAATATGTCATTCATGTAGGCTACAAGCCTACGTGACAAAGATTGTACCGCTACGGTACGGATTACATGAAAAACACAGCTGGGCGGGCGTGTGTGTGTGTGTGTGTGTGTGTGTGTGTGTGAGTGAGTGAGAGAGAGAGAGAGAGAGGGGCTTGTGCGTGTGCGTGTGTGGCAGGCGAGGCGATTGGGGGAAACTCTTATTGGCTTTTGATGTCTTTGGTTGTATTTTGGTTCTTCATGTCGTAAAATCGGGGCGTTTTGAGAATATTTAAGGGCGTGTTATTTAAATGACGCTCGTTTTCAGACGTGAGATTTATCAAAGCTCCGACCTGATGTACGCCAGGATTGGCTGTGTAGGATTCGTTGATAAATGTGACTTCGACGTTGGTGTACGGCCGAATATATGGAAAAATATAAGCCGGTTTATACGCTGCGTTGATAAATGAGGGCCAGTATCTCTACAGTCATGTGATCAACACGGTCTCATACTTCTCTTTTTTTTTATCTTTTGTCTTCAGTTTTCTCCCATAAAGTGAAAAAAAAGCTGTTTCATAAGCCTGTGCAGTACCATACTGTATGGTTTGTAATTGCAAAACAGACCTACAATTTACAATTTAGGCATTTAGCTACAATAAGTGTAGTGCCTCAGTAATAGGATTATAGGTCAACCAAGAACCTATCATCAGTCTACACAGTGCAATATAAAAAAAATTAATGATATGTACATTGAAACTATACAAACTACAGGAAATTACATTTTAACCTTTGCATAAGACTGCATGGTCGTCAAGGCTAGTACTACAGGCTAAAGTGGAGTCTGAGGTGATGTCTTCAGAAAATTGGTAGTGAGTCTACAGTTCTAACTGCAAAGGGGAGTTTGTTCCACATTTTGGAATACTGGGACTTATGGACCGTTGTCCCGGATGTTTTAGGGAAGGTTATGACAGTTTCCCTGTGTCCCCTACACCAGACATGCACACACATTTGCACCAAATGATGTTGCTATGTTTACAGTTTATAGATTAGACGCCTGTAGTTGCTGGAAGTACTGTATATCAAATTGTCCTTTGGGGCGGGCGTAGCTTAGTGGGTAGAGAGGCATTCTAGTGAGAGCATCAAACGGCACACATGAGTCAATACTAAATAAAATAATATGCAGAGAGTAAAATAAATAAGAATATGCAGAAAGTAAGATAAATAAGCACACACACACACACACACACACACACACACACACACACACACACACACTGTGTGTGTTCCACAGTTTGGAAGTCTGGGACATATGGAGCGTTGTCCTGGATGTTTTAGGGAAGGTTCTGACAGTTTCCCTGTGTCCCTTACATACACAGACATGCACACACATGATGTTGAGTTTACATGTTTACAGTTTACATGTGTGCCAAATGTCATGCCTGTATCCACCTCGTAATGATTTTTCACATAATTCCCCCTACTATCAGTTATCTTTATGCATTTGGAATCACACGCCGGTTTTAGTTTTAGTTGACAAAAATGTTGAAACTTAGGCCAAGGGATAGCCAACGAAATTAAATAAAATTGGACGTGGCCTATCCTACATTAAAATTGCCTAATGCGTACAGTGAATGGTGGGTCGACGTCACAAACGTAATATCCGGACTGGCGAGACGTATCATTGCACCCCCTTTCAGAGGACCCCAACAGGTGACCTCACCAACACATTATGGAAGGGACCGCAATGGAAACAAACTGTAAGCTTTTTTGTGTCATCCTTTTGATTATGGTGGCTCAGATGTATGTGTTACATGTGACATATGTTTTATTTCATGATCAATAAAGATATCAATCAATCAATCAATCAATCAATCAATCAATCAATCAATCAATCAATCAATCAATCAATCAAAGGGCTATGTGTGATCCTGAAGGAACATAGGGCTGAGGGAACATAGGGTCTAATTTGGGATTGGGGAACCTAGGGCTGAGGGAACATAGGGTCTAATTTGAGATGGGGGAACATCGGGCTAAGGGAACATAGGACCTAATTTGGATGAAAAAAATGTTTTAGGTAGGCTATTGAGGGAACATAGGGCTGAGGGAACATAAGGCTGAGGGAACATAGGCATGACCCCGCTTAGGTCTGGCAGAAGGGGTATAATGAAAATAAAAGTAAAATCATTCAAATTATTGAATGATTACAATTATAATGAGGATGGTAGGCTTTGCTACATGGTCAGTCTTCGAAGGGGGGGGGGACCACTCGTTTACGGTTTATTATGCCACCTAATAGCTTACATTTTGATTGATTCTCTGTGAGATTATCACAAATATATGCCAAATATAAGGTGTTCTTGACTCTTGGAGTTCCATTTTTTAACTATCCATTTGTTAAATTAGCCTTTCATTATGTTCTGGCCCGCCATCTAATGCTTTAGAAAAAAAACTTTCATGTTGGTGCACCCTTCATAGTTCTTAAATCCATGAATTTTGCAAAATGTTGCAAGGGAAGTCTGTCTGTGCCAGCCAGGATTATTTTTCGTCACACAATGGTTTCGAGTGGTTAACATTATACCACACGTAGCCTACCGCGAATGAGACGCCTTGTGAGCTTGTAGATCTGCTCTGACGCGGTGCACTGTGTGTGTGTGTGTGTGTGTGTGTGTGTGTGTGTGTGTGTGTGCGTGCGTGCGTGCGCAAGTGTGTGTGTGTTGCGAGGCGCAGCGCAGCGCTGCTCAGGAGCGCAGCTGGCTGTCTTTCCGACAGCCATAAAAAAATCACACCCAGTGTGAAGAGAGTGGTGCCTTTCATGAGTTCATTTCGTTAGTTACTTTTTACAGACTTTGATGACTTCAAAGTATTTTGACTCATTTTAAGTACTTTAAAATGTTTTTACAGATTTTTACGTGTTTTACTCATTTTAACATCTTTTAAGTATTTTTACTAATTTTAAGTATTTTTACTCATTTTAAGTATTTTTACTCATTGTAAGTATTTTTACTCAGTTTAGGAACTTTAAAGTATCTTTACTAATATTTAAGTATTTTTACTCATTTTAAGTATTTTTACTCATGTTAAGTATTTTTACTCAAAAGTGTGTGTGTGTGTGTGTGTGTGTGTGTGTGTGTGTGTGTGTGTGTGTGTGTGTGTATAATTAGTGTAACTGGTTGCATCTTTGTGTTGCAATCAGCCGCAGCTGTTGAGGCTGTGCTCAAACATACAGAGGGGCCGTGCTCATACGGACACACAGACACACAGACGGACACACAGACACACAGACAGACACACAGACAAAGTCACTCCTTGGAGTGGCTAGCACCACTCAAAAAACAGACATATGAAAATGATAGATTATAATGTGTAACTTTATTTAATATCAAAATAATATAGGCTACTGATATAATAATATCTTATATAATTATAATTATTAATAATTAATAAATATTATTTTTTAAATATATTTTTCTATTTATTATTGCTGTGTTTGGGCAAGCCTGAGAATCTGGATAGAATCTTGTAATGTGAGATGCCCCCGATTTTTTTTATCATGTAGTGTGTGCATGTTTAAGATAATCTGATAAGAGAATCTTTAAAGATTATCTTGTAGTGTGTGATGATACCCGATTTCAAAATCGTTTAAGACTGAAAAAGTCTTGTAGTGTAAGGCCAGCTTAACTCTCGGGGGTTCAGAAGCAATACAGTTAGCCTATAGCACATGGTTCACCCGATCACAATAATTGTTTAGGGATTGCTTGTGATTCATTTATGAAAAGACACAGATGGCGATGTTTACATAAACGCTTGATGCAGGCTAGAAACAAATGTGCATTACCTTGGATTCATTCAAAAATTGTTCTGGGAAAAACTGACATAGTATAGGCCTACTGCAGTAGCCTATATTTCAGCATGCAGGTGTCACAAAATTAAAATCTATTACGCTACATAGAGTAGGCTACAGGACCCTGCAAATATTAGTGTGATAGAAAACTTAGCTTTTTACATTAGCCAAAAATATCAGATCTACAAGATCCACTATATGCAAACAAGACACCTTCAAGATTTTGTGTGATTGTCATGTTAGGCTACAACGTCACATTATTAAGCATGATTCATCAGGATCGCTTTGCAGATCCACAAGCTCACACTGCAGCGCAGATTGAATATATTCGGGGCGCAACACCGTTGTCAGTGGTGTAAAGTAACTAAGTACATGTACTCAAGTACTGTACTTAGTACTGTACTTAGTACTACTCACTACATCCCAACGGCAAATATTGTACTTTTACTCCACTACAATTATTTGAAAACTTTAGTTACTAGTTACTTTGCTATTATCAATTATTATATTATAAAACATACATTAACCACTTTAGCCCTATTTTATAGGCCTAGGCTATTTGAAAATAGCCAATCTACAAGCTCACAATGCATCGCATTGCAACACATTGTGAGCTTGTAGATCTGCTATTTTCAAACATTTTAGTACTTTTACTTTTGGTACTTTAAGTACATTTTGATACTAATACTTTTGTGCTTTTACTCAAGTAAATTTTGAATTCTGGACTTTTATTTGTAACAGAGTATTTCTATATTGCAGTATTGATACTTTTACTTGGGTAAAATATCTGAGTACTTTTCCCACCATGCACTGACCGTTGTACGTCGAAGCATAAATTGGTCGTTACTGGATGGATTGCAGCTGCTACTTATGGAGAGAGACAGACTGCTTGAGATCGCTAAACATTAATCTGCTAGTTAACAAGAGAAATGACACTATCCAAAAGTATAAAGAGTATAAAAGATATGTATAAAAGATATGTGACAGTGCTGAAAACAGGGCATTTACAGATGAATATGGACACATTGGACAGCAATGGGTGCGTTTGGAAATTGTGCACCAGAGCGCACTCGCCTAGTTTGTAGGCCTATTGGCCAGTGCGCTCAGTGCTGTATTTCCGAACGCACTTCATGAGTTTCTTATACCTGGTGTCATCAATGCAAAGCAGTAAAATAAACAGAGACAGAGAGAGAGAGAGAGAGAGAGGAAGGGGGAGAGGGAGAGAGGGGGGGAGAGAGAGAGAGAGAGAGAGAGAGAGAGAGAGAGAGAGAGAGAGAGAGACGGGAGCGAACCAGATATTTAGAGCACCATTCGGTTTAGCTGAGGATTAGCCTCGATCTCCAGGCTTTTATAGTTTAGTTTCGCTAAAAAATAAAAGCCTGGCCCAGCGAGTCGGTGTACTCGGTATGAGGAAGTGTTTCATTCCCAACCAACCAGAGTGCAGTGGGCGTCGCTCGTAATGTTGTGTTAACGGGGCGGGGGTTGACGGACAGATCGGTGAACCAATGGGATCAGGCGCAATCTCTCGCCGGCTCTATACACCCGCCCCTCTATACACGAAATCAAGAGCGTTGGGGCAGTCTAGCTGAGGATAGACAATTCATATTTTTCTACGAAAACGTAGATAGATAGGCTACAGTGAGTGGCCTACAACACAAGGGACATTCAAATAAATAAAGTTGACGTGCAGTGAGCTATCTTTAGAGGCAGCTGTGCATAATTGACAGTGGCGTAAAGTAACTAAGTATATGTACTCAAGTACTGTACTTAAATACAATTTTGAGGTATTTTTATTGGCCATTTGAAAATAGCAGATCTACAAGCTCACAATCTGCTATTTTAAAAGGATTATATAGGCTATATATATATAGAGAGAGAGAGAGAGAGAGAGAGGGAGAGGGAGCTTTTTCTTTCTTCCTTTTTTTCCATGTGTTGCCCCGCTTCGCCCGCACCCACGTTAATTGCGTTTGAAATCATGACCCGTCCACCCACGGGCTATTGGTGCACCCCCGTCGGAACAGTGGACCCCGGCCGTCGGAACACCGGCCCGTCGGACCACTGGACCCCGGTCCGGTCGTCGGAACATCGACCCGTCGGACCACCGGACCCCGGTCGTCGGAACATCGACCCGTCGGACCACCGGACCCCGGTCGTCGGAAAATCGACCCGTCGGACCACCGGACCCCGGTCGTCGGAACATCGACCCGTCGGAACAATGGGCCGTCAGCATATTGACGCGGGACCCCATCACATGTGGGGTTCCTCAGGGTTCGATTTTGGGCCTAAAACTGTTCATACTTTATATAAATGACATCTGCAAAGAATCAAATATTTAAAAATGCGTTTTATTTGCTGACGTTACTAATATTTTCTGCTGGGGACAATCTGCAGCTGCTCTAATTATGTGTGTTGCGACTCGCGATTATTTTATACAGACATCAGACTACAGAATACTGCATTCTCTCCAATCCATTCAGCATTAACAAAAGCAGGGGCCAATCATCAAATATCTGATCTTGATCAGATCTAGATGCTATTAAAATGAAGAGGAGCTGAGGAGGCATCAGAAATCAGGAGATTCAAGGCAGTGCATTTTATCCCACAAATCATTTGACTGATAAGACTATATGCCCATGTATTCCATGAATTAAACACAATTAAAACATCGCTCCCTTGGGTCCTCGGCAATTATGCATCCCGAGTTTATAGTTGAACGGAACTCAATCAAGACGGGAGTTACGGGACTGGCACGAGCGCACACGCGCACACACACGCTCACATACACATATATTCCGCGCATTTATAGATAGATAAAAAAATTGCTTATATAAAATAAAGAATGTAGGTCCATGTAAACGCAGCTACTGTTTCCCCATTCTAGTGAATGAGGAAGCCTAGAGGACGGAGCCAAAGAGTACACTGTCCGTATACACTGATCACATGACCCAACAATCAATTCTCCAGTTCTAGGCAACACTGAAGGGGGGGGGCTTTGTTCTTATTTCCACACAACAGCTCTAAAATGAGTGGTATTCCCCTTTAAGTCCGGCCAAAAACCCATTTGAGTTAATAGAGAGTTATTGCTTCTGCAGCCAGCAGGAGGGAAATCATGGGGGAATTCGCAAAACTAGCGGCCATTCATATGAAATGTCAATTCGTATATGTCTCAATAACAGACCTCTGTCTAATCAAAGACTCAGAGCACCTGCTGCGCTGCTTGATTATAATGCTTTATCTAACATGACAGCCATGTAAACAAACACACCATGTCATTTACAACTACATTACAACGTTGCTCTCAAGAATGTTTTTGAAAACATATGAAGCGAGAAATAGACGATGCAGTAACCGAGAATGTATTCTATTTGATCAACACTTCCTTGTTTTCCGAGGCGACCGTGTTGCACTGGAAGGACGGCCGCACCTGGCATACATTTATGGAATACTTTCATTGCCGTAAGCAATTAAATACTTTCTTTTGTTGTTACTTTTGGGTCAATTTATTTATTTATTTATTAAGTAGCCGTGTAATAAGCGGGATAATTGACAGCGAGGCGGTCATTGTTGAGAAATAAACCCAGACAGGATGATCACTTCGCCTCTGGGTTTAATCATCCTGAATCCTGGATTATATTGTTAAACTATATTTTCTGGATTTAATGTAGGGGTAGTGGGGATTAGGTCCGTTTACATAATCACTAGAGGGAGATGCCATTAATGATAGTAGTAGCTATAGTTAAAGGTAAGGTAAGCAGGGTTTCCGCCAGACCAAATTTTGCCTCGGGGGTGCGCACTGCGCAGAGGCAAAAATGTCCAGCACCGAGGCTAGACCATAGTGCCAGACGTCAGAAAGATAGGCTACCACCACAATAAAAAAATTTTTTCCATCATGTATGTGACACCATCTCATCACACACGTCCAGTGCTCCCTCACAGGAGAGTGTGCTGCGTGCAGCGTGGCTTTAAAGTCAATATCACATCATTATGAACATGCAAGCTTTTAACCACGTCGCTAAATGGAACAATATACTGTAGATAGACACTACCACGCACCCTCCATGTAGGTTTCAGCTAAAGGCAGCCAGTGCCAGGCAGCTCACGTCTCTAGTGTTTAATAGCTTGTTTCAAGCCTTCTTTACCCGCAAGTCGTAGAAAACACCTTAAAAAAAAACTATTTAACTCCAGCACAGGTGGGCGTGTGCATGAGACGAGCACGACTGCATCCGCGTGTTAGTTTCACGGGAGTTTGTCTCGCGGCTCACTGATCTGCCTCTCACTGCAATGAATTACTAAACATAAATAACGATGATGTCACTGGTAGGCAGGTTTGTGAACTGTCCAAACCCTCCTCTGAGACACAGAGTGAGTAACAGAAATAGTACCATATTATAATGAGCATTAGTGAGGATCAATAATATGAATATAGGTTGAAAATGGGCGAAGTGGTCCTTATACGTCTATGAACGTATGTCTATCTGCTGTATGACGGTGACATCACACACAGTGTCCTTGGATGTTTCAGTGTGTTTGTGTCTGTGTCGATTCCAACAGTAACATTATAATGTTGCTAAAGAACGATCAGAAGGCTAAAATACAGGGTAGCAGTCATGTGGTTAATACGTTATCAAGACATTCATGAACAGCTTCCACCTGGCTGCCGTCAGACTGTCTGATGACAGGCGGTGTTGTCAGGCTGGTCTCAGACCTTTGCCCTCCCTTTAACCTACCTGTGGATTATACCAGGGACAAGGGACTTGATTTTTTTCCTTTGCTCTTCCTCATGGACTCATTTTGCATCTTAATCCCATGTACAACCCACTGACTTTTTATTGTGCTTTTTGTTCTCACACCTTAAAGTTATACTAGGTAACTTTTTCAACAAAACTAAAGTTAAATTGTATATCTTTTGTGAGTGGCAAATGTTTCCATTCCATGAATTTCACCCCCGAAAGCCTTTTCTATTATAATTTCTATTGAAAAGGAGGCTCGGTGAGCCATTCCCGCGAAAATGACCGGCCGGAAAACGGAAAAGGAAATGCACCGGTTTCCTGTTTGGCCAGGAACTACGGCACCGGTTTCCTGTTTGGCCAGGAACTACCGCGCTAATAACAAAAAGGAATCTCACGCTGTTTTTAAGAGATTGTTGGATTTGAAGATCGAAAAACAACAGAAAAAGAAAACACAGCTCACGGTAACTAAAGCTCCACTGGCTAAGAGAAACGATCCACAGATAGTATAAAACAATTAAAAGAACGCTTATTGAAACGCTTCCGTCTTCCGGTGAAAACAAATGGAATTCTGGGTAATAAACGAACGGCCTGCAGTGACGGTAATGACCAGCAGAGGCTGCTAAAAATCGTTATTTGTGGACCTGTATTGTACTACTTGTTTTCTTTGATTTTTTTGTACATTTTTTCCCCATGCTTTTTTCTTTTTTTGAACATAGTGTTATTCTTCTCTGTATTTTTATGTTGATATTTGAACTGTTTGGTTGCTACCAGGCATGCAATGCTCATTTGGTATGTTCTTGCACTCTATTTCAATGACGTGACGCGCACGTCGCTTAACACCTACACTGCAAGTCACACAATGGACAATTGATATGCATCTAGGCTTATTCCTGTGTTAATTCGCTAGGTGTGAGTCGGTAGCCTTTGAAAACTTTGTTGAGGTGCGAATTTAAAGTAGTTTTAAATCTATGCGTGTGCCTGCGTGTGCTCCTGGTCAAATAGGTTCCGGCACGGCGTGCAAGGCCGTCCAGTGAGCATTGCACCCCTGGTTGCTACTATATATGTCTATGAAATTAATACCAAGGACCCCAACGGAAACAAGTCCGCAAGGACTTTTTTGGACTGACCTTTTAATAATTTTTATCCCTTGATTTTTGTAACCCTTTTTTTTCACCCGGTGCCAATTTGCTAAGTGATCCTGGGCACTACACTCCCCCCACCAGCCTAGGGAGGCCAGGGCCGAGCTCATGCCTCCTTCAATGCATGAGAGCCAACTGACCTTCTTGTCACCTGACAGGGGAGAGTTTCCCTGGTTGGACGTAGCGCGTGGAAGGAACACGTTATTCCAACCAGTTCCCTTCCCCTCCATCAGGCGCCCCGGCTGTCATGGGGGAGGCAGTATAGTGACCAGGATTACTACATTTTTGTGAGGGTATTAACACCCGCTAGGAGACACGGGGAGAACATGTAAACTCCACACAGAGTAGGCCCTTTCACCAACCCCACCTAGGGTATGGGCGCTGATGACGCGGAGGAGAAGACACGCCCCCAGCGCCCACAGCGTCCCCGGCGGGAATCGAACCCAGGACCTTCTAGCTGTGAGGCGACAGCTCTACCGACTGCGCCACCGTGCCCCTTGGACTGACCTTTTAGACAAAAGTATTATAAATGTAATTGTGATGTTTTACATTCTATTTGCCAATTTCAATGATTGAGCTCTTTTCCCCCTTGCAAAATAACAATATGATAGAACTATCTATGATTATATGATAATATGATAGAACTATGCACAAAAACGAATTTCACCCACTTTTTTACTTCTGTAAACATGTGATGTGACAGTAAAGCTTCTGAAGACGTTTGTTTGTTTGTTTGTTTTCTAGTCTAGGCCAGCAGTGCTCAAAAGAACCAAATGGACCCTTAAAGGTCTGTAACTCTGGAAGTGTATAAATGTAACCATATGGACCCCTAGTGGTCTATTTGGTTACATTTATACACTGTCAGAGTTATTATACTACATTATCAGCATGACTGACTATGTCATCGTTCTCAAAAGGACCAAATGGACCCCTACAGGTCTTCAACTCTGAGAGTGTATAAATGTAACACGTGGATAAAGTATAAATGGACCCGTAATGGTCCATTTGGTTACATTTATACACTCTAAGAGTTACAAGGTTATGGGGGTCCGTAGGTCTAATCTAATGCATATAGGCTACAAAACGGAGGGTCCTTGAAATTGCTAAAGTTTGAAAACCACTGGTCTCTCTAGGCTATTGAGTAGTATGGTAGTATGTTAATGAAAATTATGTGTTGTAACGTTTCTTCAAGTTCTAGAGTTGACAGCTTACTGAAAGGTGACAATGGGGGGGGGGGGGGGGGGTTAGAGGCGTGGTTGGAGTTGAATAAATTACCCAAATTACCCAGTTAATTAAATATACCTGGTTCTCACCTTAGCACCTCCCACCTGAACCAGTCCCTCCGCCTCCTCCTACAAGACCACCCACCTGTCCTAGTCCCTCCTCCTCCTCATGCCCACACCTGTTGTGTTATGATAATGAGGGGGAGGGTATATTTCTACTGTGTCATTAAAGCACTGTTTTTCTATTGTCACGTTTGACCCTCAAGGTTTCAGCCTCCAGGAAGAAACTCAAAATAGTCAGAGAAGACACAATCTGGGAACCCATCGCCAACTGAAAATGAAAAACAGCGCCCTCTGCTGTTTGTTCTATGTCTGTTGGCTCTGGGCGGACGATAACGTAACACCAGAGCACAAGGAAACCGGTGTTTGTGATGCGCCTTCAGCGCATCACTTCCGGTTGGTGCGACTATGTTTTCATTCCCACTAACAATATTTCTACACGGAACACTAACACCACTTCTCCCAGAGAACATGGATGGTTTTGGTTATAAGCCCACTTGTTTCTATGATGAAAGAGCAAGTTAAAATGTGAATAAATTTCCGTGGTTTTGTCTGCTCCGCGGACGCTATTGTTAAATTAGTTTCGGTTTGTTTCGAGGGGGAAAGATCGACGGACATGTGAATCCCGCCCACTACATGTGATTGGGTAAAGCGCGGCCTACTTCCTGATCTGAATGCGCACTCGTTATGACGAACCTCCCCGACAGATTCCAACGCAGAGCAGAATCTGTTCTTGAGAGATTAGAGAAGACATAAAACACCATAAAAACACCACCAGGGGGCTTAATGAAGTTCTATCAACCTCATAGATACATGAACAGAAAAAGTGCAAAACCATGGCAACACCTCTTCTTTATTATAGCTTGTAGATAAGCTATTTTCACTATTTTGGCCGCCGTGAAATTCCTGCCCTACTCCCAACGGATTGTACCTGGTCACATAAGATGCTACAGCAGTGTTACAGCAGTGTCTAACAATTCAAATGGCCATAACTCGGTGACCATTGCTCTGATCAGCGCAATATAGGACTGGATTTTCGGGCAAACAATACTAATATTGTGCTGCATTAATGTAGATATTGTCACATGGAGTGGTGAGAACCCAAACACAGGACAGCCAGGCAGGTGTTTATAGACGTTCCTCAAGGTGTTAAAGATTAATGTAAAAATGAATTACCTTGGATGTAACGGTGTGTCTCAACAGTGTGTTTGAAGCGTGGCAGGTGAACTCTACAGGTCACCTGACCTGCTTGTCTCACTGTCACGTTGCTCTGGATTTCATAACAGTGTGGAGAAGGTGTGTCTGTCACTGAGGGTCCAGCAGGGAGGAGGGTTCCATCACCGTCCAGCCAAGACATCTCAGGTTGTGGATACCAGCACCCAGAGTCACATGACAAAGATACACCACCGTCTGTTGGTCCATTTGAAGAGATCACTGGCTGAGACCCTGACCCTGCAAAAACACATAGACATGATTATCTATCTATCTATCTATCTATCTATCTATCTATCTATCTATCTATCTATCTATCTATCTATCTATCTATCTATCTATCTACTGTATATATATATAGAACAAAAAAGGACTCCTGCACATCCCAAAAAAAACATAGGAGGTGCAAGTCTAGGCAGCAGGCATATAAAGTGTAAAAAAGGATGGACCTTCCATAAGGAAAGGACTGCACACTCCAGAGAACAGAGATGGACAACTTACTACTGCTTTAAGTGATTTATTAGAACACGGGAGACCCGGGTTCAAACCCAGGGTATTAGACGTGCATGTGTGAATGTGAGAGTGAATGGGATGAATGTCTGTGATCTATATTTCTTAACTGCTGTACTGTCATTGGCAACTGAATTTCCCAAGCGGGATCAATAAATGTTATCTTATATATATATATATATATATATATATATATATATATATATATATATATATATATATATATATATATATATATATAGTATGTAGCCAATTATTTGTTCTCCCCAATTTAGTCATTATGCCAATAAATTCCTCCTCACACACATTTCTGTGTTGTCACTGCTGTTGTATCCTACTGACTCCAGTGAGGAGCCCCCACCAGGAGGACATTTGTCCTACTCCTCCTGCCCAATACTCCCTTCTGACAGGCTCCACCCACAGCCCATAGGAGTACATGCAATGACCAATATCACCCTCCTCCTCCCCGCCCAGCTTTCCTCCCCCGAAAATGGGTCAATTGTGTTCATGTAGACCCCCGACAAAGCCAGGCGCTTATATTATATTATCGTAAAGCGCTTTGGATAAAGGTGCTGTATAAATGCACCATTTATTTTCATGGACCCCCAAGCTCCCAAAAAACAGGCAGTTATCCTGTTTCCCCATCCATGTTTTGACTATTAAATCTTACCAACAAGGAGCTGGATGTCACTGCTGCTGCTCAGGGCTGGAACAAAACACTGGAACGTCGCCTCGTCTGAAAGCTTCACCCTGTACAGCTTCAGTGAGATGTCACCATGAGATAACTCCTCATAAAACAGGAATGTCCTCCGCTTGTACAATGGGTTCGTATCGGTTATATCGCGTCCATCTTGGCGAACGTGCACGTATGGTGGCTCCAGGTCAGCTCTGGACCAGTCCACCGTCATGCCAGCTGCATCGAGAGGAGGTTCAATGTGACATGGAAGGATCACATCATCTCCCACTATGGCCAGCACAGGCTGAGTGGACCCAATCACCTGATGTTCTCCTTAAAATAAAACATAATTACTTTAGTGTAGAGATATTAATCATTATCATGTATTGGTTGGTCCGAGACAGACAGACAGACAGACAGACAGACAGACAGACAGACAGACAGACAGACAGACAGACAGACAGACAGACAGACAGACACCCAGGTTGGGTGGGTGTCTACCTCCTTTTCAGAAGAGGTCCCTGGTTGTGTGGTTATAAGTATGTCCTCATCATACTCAGGGAATGGTTAAATCTCTGTCTAATTATCAAATTTGAATGGGGAAAAATATGAATTAAACAACATTTAGATATTAACAATTTTTTTAATCATTTTGTACAAACTGACCAATAGATTATTTTCTTTAAGAAAGAAGACCTGCTGACTTGGCCGTGTTGCTGTTTTCCTTTTCTGGCATTCTCTGTGATAACATAATAAAAGGTGTTTTCCTTTTCTGGCATTCTCTGTGATAACATAATAAAATGTGTTTTCCTTTTCTGACATTCTCTGTGATAACATAATAAAATGTGTTTTCCTTTTCTGATATTCTCTGTGATAACATAATAAAATGTGTTTTCCTTTTCTGACATTCTCTGTGATAACATAATAAAATGTGTTTTCCTTTTCTGACATTCTCTGTGATAACATAATAAAATGTGTTTTCCTTTTCTGACATTCTCTGTGATAACATAATAAAATGTGTTTTCCTTTTCTGACATTCTCTGTGATAACATAATAAAATGTGTTTTCCTTTTCTGACATTCTCTGTGATAACATAATAAAATGTGTTTTCCTTTTCTGACATTCTCTGTGATAACATAATAAAATGTGTTTTCCTTTTCTGACATTCTCTGTGATAACATAATAAAATGTGTTTTCCTTTTCTGACATTCTCTGTGATAACATAATAAAATGTGTTTTCCTTTTCTGACATTCTCTGTGATAACATAATAAAAGATGTTTTCCTTTTCTGGCATTCTCTGTGATAACATAATAAAATGTGTTTTCCTTTTCTGACATTCTCTGTGATAACATAATAAAATGTGTTTTCCTTTTCTGACATTCTCTGTGATAACATAATAAAATGTGTTTTCCTTTTCTGACATTCTCTGTGATAACATAATAAAATGTGTTTTCCTTTTCTGACATTCTCTGTGATAACATAATAAAATGTGTTTTCCTTTTCTGACATTCTCTGTGATAACATAATAAAATGTGTTTTCCTTTTCTGACATTCTCTGTGATAACATAATAAAAGGTGTTTTCCTTTTCTGACATTCTCTGTGATAACATAATAAAAGATGTTTTCCTTTTCTGACATTCTCTGTGATAACATAATAAAAGATGTTTTCCTTTTCTGACATTCTCTGTGATAACATAATAAAAGATGTTTTCCTTTTCTGACATTCTCTGTGATAACATAATAAAATGTGTTTTCCTTTTCTGACATTCTCTGTGATAACATAATAAAATGTGTTTTCCTTTTCTGACATTCTCTGTGATAACATAATAAAATGTGTTTTCCTTTTCTGACATTCTCTGTGATAACATAATAAAATGTGTTTTCCTTTTCTGACATTCTCTGTGATAACATAATAAAATGTGTTTTCCTTTTCTGACATTCTCTGTGATAACATAATAAAAGATGTTTTCCTTTTCTGACATTCTCTGTGATAACATAATAAAAGATGTTTTCCTTTTCTGACATTCTCTGTGATAACATAATAAAAGATGTTTTCCTTTTCTGACATTCTCTGTGATAACATAATAAAATGTGTTTTCCTTTTCTGACATTCTCTGTGATAACATAATAAAATGTGTTTTCCTTTTCTGACATTCTCTGTGATAACATAATAAAATGTGTTTTCCTTTTCTGACATTCTCTGTGATAACATAATAAAATGTGTTTTCCTTTTCTGACATTCTCTGTGATAACATAATAAAATGTGTTTTCCTTTTCTGACATTCTCTGTGATAACATAATAAAATGTGTTTTCCTTTTCTGACATTCTCTGTGATAACATAATAAAATGTGTTTTCCTTTTCTGACATTCTCTGTGATAACATAATAAAATGTGTTTTCCTTTTCTGACATTCTCTGTGATAACATAATAAAATGTGTTTTCCTTTTCTGACATTCTCTGTGATAACATAATAAAATGTGTTTTCCTTTTCTGACATTCTCTGTGATAACATAATAAAATGTGTTTTCCTTTTCTGACATTCTCTGTGATAACATAATAAAATGTGTTTTCCTTTTCTGACATTCTCTGTGATAACATAATAAAATGTGTTTTCCTCTCTGACATTCTCTGTGATAACATAATAAAATGTGTTTTCCTTTTCTGACATTCTCTGTGATAACATAATAAAATGTGTTTTCCTTTTCTGACATTCTCTGTGATAACATAATAAAATGTGTTTTCCTTTTCTGACATTCTCTGTGATAACATAATAAAATGTGTTTTCCTTTTCTGACATTCTCTGTGATAACATAATAAAATGTGTTTTCCTTTTCTGACATTCTCTGTGATAACATAATAAAATGTGTTTTCCTTTTCTGACATTCTCTGTGATAACATAATAAAATGTGTTTTCCTTTTCTGACATTCTCTGTGATAACATAATAAAATGTGTTTTCCTTTTCTGGCATTCTCTGTGATAACATAATAAAAGATGTTTTCCTTTTCTGACATTCTCTGTGATAACATAATAAAATGTGTTTTCCTTTTCTGACATTCTCTGTGATAACATAATAAAATGTGTTTTCCTTTTCTGACATTCTCTGTGATAACATAATAAAATGTGTTTTCCTTTTCTGACATTCTCTGTGATAACATAATAAAATGTGTTTTCCTTTTCTGACATTCTCTGTAATAACATAATAAAATGTGTTTTCCTTTTCTGACATTCTCTGTGATAACATAATAAAATGTGTTTTCCTTTTCTGACATTCTCTGTGATAACATAATAAAATGTGTTTTCCTTTTCTGACATTCTCTGTGATAACATAATAAAATGTGTTTTCCTTTTCTGACATTCTCTGTGATAACATAATAAAATGTGTTTTCCTTTTCTGACATTCTCTGTGATAACATAATAAAATGTGTTTTCCTTTTCTGACATTCTCTGTGATAACATAATAAAATGTGTTTTCCTTTTCTGACATTCTCTGTGATAACATAATAAAATGTGTTTTCCTTTTCTGACATTCTCTGTGATAACATAATAAAATGTGTTTTCCTTTTCTGACATTCTCTGTGATAACATAATAAAATGTGTTTTCCTTTTCTGACATTCTCTGTGATAACATAATAAAATGTGTTTTCCTTTTCTGACATTCTCTGTAATAACATAATAAAATGTGTTTTCCTTTTCTGACATTCTCTGTGATAACATAATAAAATGTGTTTTCCTTTTCTGACATTCTCTGTGATAACATAATAAAATGTGTTTTCCTTTTCTGACATTCTCTGTGATAACATAATAAAATGTGTTTTCCTTTTCTGACATTCTCTGTGATAACATAATAAAATGTGTTTTCCTTTTCTGACATTCTCTGTGATAACATAATAAAATGTGTTTTCCTTTTCTGACATTCTCTGTGATAACATAATAAAATGTGTTTTCCTTTTCTGACATTCTCTGTGATAACATAATAAAATGTGTTTTCCTTTTCTGACATTCTCTGTGATAACATAATAAAATGTGTTTTCCTTTTCTGACATTCTCTGTGATAACATAATAAAATGTGTTTTCCTTTTCTGACATTCTCTGTAATAACATAATAAAATGTGTTTTCCTTTTCTGACATTCTCTGTGATAACATAATAAAATGTGTTTTCCTTTTCTGACATTCTCTGTGATAACATAATAAAATGTGTTTTCCTTTTCTGGCATTCTCTGTAATAACATAATAAAATGTGTTTTCCTTTTCTGACATTCTCTGTGATAACATAATAAAATGTGTTTTCCTTTTCTGACATTCTCTGTGATAACATAATAAAATGTGTTTTCCTTTTCTGGCATTCTCTGTGATAACATAATAAAATGTGTTTTCCTTTTCTGACATTCTCTGTGATAACATAATAAAAGATGTTTTCCTTTTCTGGCATTCTCTGTAATAACATGCTTAGGGTTAGGGTTGGTTAGAGTTAGCTTGTAGATCTGCTATTTTCAAACAGCCGATGTATATAGGGTTAAAATTACCCTTTTGATGCTATATCAACTCATTTTGCTGGGGACCCTCTGGAACCCCCTCATGGACCCATGGGGGTTCCTGACCCCACTTAGATAACAAGTGCTGTACAGTAGCCTACTGTATAATGTAGACTCTTATGAGACTCTACATTAGCTGACAGGGTTAAATACCCTGTAACCCTGGCAACCTTGGCCTTCACCATGCCCTGCAGTGACGTCATAAAATGAGAAACAACATGGCTCATATGACTATTACACATAGTTATTATTATATATCGGACTGACTACTATTGCCTACTATATTCAGTATTTCCCCTATATGTATTTAACCTTGTTTTTGACCGCCACAGCTTGATTTTTATGAAAATGATATATTTTTATATGCGACGCGCAGTGAGCTTGTAGGTGCGTCACACCGTCGTGCGACAAAGTATGAATTGGGCCACCCGTGTTCTCGTGATCTCCTGTGAAACAGCTTCCTCCCCTAGGGTAACAGCTTTCTATGGGTCACAAAGGTTTCAGTAACGTAGGCCATCGTAACCACTCGTTGGAAAGTACTTTGTTCTGTTTTAGCGTTTTCAAGATGATTTCAAGTTCTTGAGCTAGAGAAAACCTAGCTGCAGAAAGTTTATAAACCGACCGACGCTGAGTCGGTCCACTGATCATGTTCAACCCAGATTTGGCTCAACAAAGGGAATGAACTCGTTCTCATGCTATTCATCAAAAATGTGGAATGTCCTACCAAAAGGAGTAAAGGAGTGTAAAACCCTACTCACTAAAGATAAAGATACACCTTCAGGAGGCTGCAATCCCAAACTGGCCCCTATCAAAGTCTTGACCTAACACTAAAAGCTTTTATTTTGTTATACTTTTTTCAGAATCAGATATTTTATTATTTCGTAAGGGAAACTAAAACGCAAAAGAAAACGGTAAGGGCGTGCTCCCACCGCACTTTTATTTTACCTCTGGGGCAGAATCTGCCAATGCTTTGTCAATGCAAATGCGTGGATTCTTGGAAAAAATCCGCAAGACCATGAATCCACGCATTTGCATTGACAAAGCATTGGCAGATTCTGCCCCCGAGGTAAAATAAAAGTGCGGTGGGAGCGCACCCTAATGCATTATTAACGTTTTGTTACAAAACGTTTACAGCCCCTCCCTGTCCTAAGTTAACTGTAATTTCTGTCAGGCAGACAACTCTCCTATTCTTCTTATTTGTTTTAGTTAATTTAATGCCCTACTAGTCATAGTATGACTCATACTAATGTCACACACAAACTGCAAAATAGCCGTGTGTCTGTGGGTTTTATAAATATTTAACCAATTTACCATTTGATGAAAAGTACGTTAACTTTGGACATACAATGTTCCCACGATATGTAACAATATGTAATGTATTATTTATAATGTATCATTACCTGTGACAGATGTGTTGTAACAGCTGTTCCACATCAACAACATGTAGAAATAAATACATGATTTTACTGTTAAAACACTGACTGGAAAGAACACTGAGACCGAGTGAACCGCCATCTTGTCTTGTTGCTCCTACAGAGTTCAGATGAAACGTTGTAACATGAATAAACTGAAACTTTACTTTCGGTTTCATCCGTGGATTTTTATACCGACTGAATAACATATTACATTGTGTGCCAGTAGATGACGCTGTAACCTCACAAACCAGGCTTTCCACACAGTAGAGGTTTTCATTACAAACTGACCAGTGAGATCCGGTCTACAGACAGTTTTCCACATCCTTTGCACACGCACATATGCACTCACTGTTTCCGTATCCGCTCTAGACCCAGACCGGATCTAGCCTGGCATGGCCAGAATATATATCACTGGGTGCATCCACACATGTGCGCCAACTTGAGGCTAGGGTTGCAAGCCCTTGTTCCGGTTCCAGCCATTTTTGGCCGATGAAAACCGGAACCCGGATATGCTTTTCAGACGGACGTTGGGACGGAACTTCCGGTTTCTAACTTAAAATGGGAGTGGATGGGACTTCCGACTTCCGTACCAAGAGGAAAATAGCAAGAGGCGCATTCTCCGGTTTACTTCCCGTTTCTCCTATTTTCTGCGTGACGTAGGTGGACACCTTTTTAGGAGACAGGAAGCAAGTTGGAGTCTATTTAATTCCAATGGAAGAATGAACGTGAACACAGCTTCTGAACCATTCTTTAGCTCCATGGTCACTGAACTAAATATTGGACCCGATCGTCACAAGACACAAAATATGCACGATTTTCATGCTAAAATGGCTTTTTTTTTAGTGACACAAATTAGGAGAAAATCTACTTTGTTATCCACCTTTCTCTATCCTAGCAACACACTCTCGCGAGATCTGGGAAGATATCTGAAGAGTCCATCTCCAGTCTGACGGACGAGACATAGAGGGCTCTGTCTGTCCCTTACATTATATTGTATTATTATATTAGATTTGAACTCTATGCTCTGTCCCCATAAGATGTTCTAAAAACTAATAAACTGAGATTCTATATGTGAATGTGGTAGGCCTACGTGAAATCATTATGGACATTTCAAAAATGTAAATAAAATGTGTGTTCCAATGCTCAATAATATCATTTTCCATTATTAACTGTCTTGGTTGATGGGTATGATTTGGGAATCATGACATTTTGCTAAACATTCATGCTAAACACATTATAGTCTATAGTGGTAAAATATATACCTTATAAATAAAAGGACCCGTTACAATGTTGAGCAGAATTAGGAGCATATCTAGCAGAAGATAAGACTGAATAATACGTGTGAGTTTGTGGTGGGATTTTTTGGGGTTTCTTTAAAATCATCTTTGCCAATAACAGCGCACTTTCAAACATTTATTTCAAGCATTTATTTTCTTTAATGAAGAAAATACACAAATACACATCCACATGACGTTGTCAGCCAGGGAGAGGGGAGGGGGAGGGTGGTGGGATGGTCGGGGGAGAAGACAACCACGCCTACTTAGGAGACCATTTGTAGGATTTGTGTACTACTTCGCCTCTAGTGGCTCCAATGGAGAATGTGTATCTTTCTATATTAACAATCTTTGCTTCCGTACGACAACTTGACGTACATGTGTAGTCTCGCGTAGCCAGACAACTGTTCCACAATCTCTGAATGCTGAAACATTTGAAAATTGTGGGAGGCAACAGTCTGGTAACGCGAGACTATACATGTGTGGATGCACCCACAGCGTAGATACTAGATATTAGTCTGGAATCTCTGTGTGTGTGGAACCTGGATTTCCAATATTTCCAAAATTAAAGTAAATTTATAAAAGTAGTAATGCTGTATTTGAAAAAAATAAAATAATCAAACAGCAAAATACATCACTCACACCACCTTTTAATAGGACTTTGTACCTCTGGTCATTTCGTATTGTTGTCTGAGCAAACAAACAATATTCATCATCATTATTATTCATAAACGTTATTTACCAACACAGTCTACCACTAGAGGTCAGTATTGAATCATATGTAGGTTCCTGAAGCCTCCAAAGGTCAATGTTATCTGTATGTAATGTTCCTCATATAGGTTCTCATATCATAGTCAACTTTAATGTGTTTATTGATATAGAGGGAAATGATAAGTGAAGTAAATATGCAACACAAATAATGATTTATCCAATAATTAAGATCATTTTAATCTCTTAATCAAACTATTAAAATGGACATAAAAGGGATGTGGAGGAGAGTATTAGATAGGCCTATATAACTTTTCAGCAGACTCTAACACAAAAAGACACATACCTCCCTCGTATTCAGGATAGCACTTAAAGGGACATTTCTCCGCTGGAAGA
Source organism: Gymnoscopelus braueri (assembly GCF_963280865.1). NCBI lineage: Eukaryota > Metazoa > Chordata > Actinopteri > Myctophiformes > Myctophidae > Gymnoscopelus > Gymnoscopelus braueri. Next base: position 45,816,407 of record NC_137622.1, read on the forward strand.
ACCTGCAGTCACTCAATGTTAATACTGTCTATTTGTAGTAAACAGTAGCAAAATGTGAAATTTGCACCCTATGGCCAGAAAAAAGAAGAAGTCTGTGTTTGACTTGGACTGCTGCATTACTACAATGACCATAATGCTTTAGTGCACTGCCCTTCCTTGTGGGGAGGGGAGGCTGCTTGGGGGTGTGGTCTACATTGTAACTTCCCCTCCCAGTTCAATAATAAACATGCAGCACACTGACCAGTGTTGCCATGTCTGGTTATTATAAGCGACTCTGGGACTTTATAAATATTGGTATAGTTCCGGGTTATGGTGTTTTGGGCTTGTTTTTAAATACATACATGTGTACTTGTCCACGGACCCTCATCTGAAATTACAATTTCTGCCAGGGACCCCTGTACCAGATTTGTGTTGTTAAAAAAAGAAATATTTTCCCTCAAGATTTTTGAAAATAGCAGATCTACAAGCTCACAATGAGTCACATCGCGAGGTGTTGCAAGCTTGTAGATCTGCTATTTTCAAATAGCCCATGTCTAGGATGTTTAAATTGCTCTTGGCCTGTAGTTTCTTCTTTTGGGCTTGTTTTCATAAACCCAGTTACTTATTTATCTAGTAAAATCGAAACTCTGGCAACACTGATGCTGAAGACTTCATGATGTTCCGTTCTGACTTAGGGTACATACACACATGATGGGATAGCGTCCGTAAGGGTACAGCCACACATGATGGGATGGGATGGGATAGACGGGCGGAAGTCCCATACACACCCATGTTATCGCGACCGTTCTTCCGGTTTTAAACTTAACATGGGTGTGTATGGGACTTCCGCCCGTCTATCCCATCCCATCCCATCATGTGTGTATGCACCCTAAGACGGACGGTAGACGGGCGGAAGTCCCATACACACCCATGTTATCGCGACCGTTCTTCCGGTTTTAAACTTAACATGGGTGTGTATGGGACTTCCGCCCGTCTACCGTCCGTATACGGACGCTATCCCATCATGTGTGTATGTACCCAACAGTTCAGTGTGTATGTACGGGCGTGTGTATGCACGGGCGGAAGTCCCATTCACTCCCATGTTAAGTTTAAAACCGGACGCGGATCGCGACCGTTCTTCCGGTTTTAAACTTAACATGGGAGTGTATAGGACTTCCGCCCGTGCATACACACGCCCGTACATACACACTGAACTGTGTGTATGTACCCTATGTTTGCATTTTTGTAAGTCTACCTTTGGATCACAAAACATGACATGAAGCCTTTGTCCTTTCTTGGACCATGTGAAGTCTGCCTCTTGTTGAACCAGTACACGGTTGGACCAGTACCGATTGCAAGTTTGCTATATCTACAGAAGGATGTAAACAGTCCCATCATCACCGTGTCTCACCAGTGGCACTGTAGCGACCCAGCTGGACAGTAAGAGGGTGGAGACTTGACTGATGAGTTTTAATAAATTTATTTCGGTACTCAACGTAGAAACTATAAGGGAAGCATAAAATACACAACATAAATCAATACATCAAATAGCACCATAATACATTTGCATTTCCCATGGCTACATCACTTATACAATAGCCAACACATTAGAAAAATACATGAAAATAAACCTCAGACAATAAAATACTAAGTCCAATAATAAGATCACAAAACCACCGTGAATACAAGTTTGACAAACAATAAAAATGACAGTCACCTTCCAGCTAGGTGCTAGTTTCGCTTGACTGTGGGATGTCCATCAGTTCCAACTGCAAATACAAAAACCATCAAAACCATATTTCAACCAAACCCTGCATTGTAGATCGTCAGTCTAAATGATAAAGTAAACTCACAACAATGTCCTTCATATTTGTCCGTTTGTTCGTCCGTCCTTCCTTCCTTGACCATCCTTCCAGGTCCATATCAGACAAACAACATTTTCTGTGCAGTCCTTCCTGCTCTTCTGCCACAGAGTCCATTTTAAGGTTTTCTGCAAGGCAGGCAACTTCAGCCCCATACTGAGCATCAGCACCAGGTGAACTTCATTACATTAATCAGTGCACAGTCTGAGGCTGACGAGTTCCTGTAGGCAGGAAGCCCTTCAAAATAAATCTCAAAGAACCTGACAATTGGGCAGGAAACCTTCAAAAATGAAAGTCTGGAAAAACACCACTACGGGTCCGTTACAGGCACTGCTGCACCAACAAGGTGAAAACTATTCAGTCTTTGCTGCTGTTGTATTGTGTTCTGTATTGATTGTAGCCTTTAACAAACTAAATATATCATGTATAAATTAGCATAGTAGCACTAAACGTGTGTGTGTGTGTGTGTGTGTGTGTGTGTGTGTGTGTGTGTGTGTGTGTGTGTGTGTGTGTGTGTGTGTGTGTGTGTGTGTGTGTGTGTGTGTGTGTGTGTGTGTGTGTGCGCGTGCGTGCGTGCGTGCGTGTGTGTGTTACAGATATTATCTGTAATGCTTACAACAGTCATGTAATTATGTACCATTCTGCCAAATGAAAGACCATCTCCTGGCCGTGCACCCCCTGCTGCGTGATTTGGGACCGCACTGGGGATTTGGGGAAACCACAGAGAAATGATGGAGACGGCGCCGGCGGTCTTGTGCAACCGTTCCCTGTCAACTGTTGTGAAAATACGCTTGATAGAGATATGATAAGGGAGCTGATAAGGGTCGTGAATCATGCTCTATGTTAATTAAAACTATTTGTAGTTAAACAGCTGAAAACCCAGTGTAAAAAAAATGAGACGAAATCAAAGACAGACACAGGCCGGTTCTCAAATGAAAAGGTTGACATTAAGAGAAAGAATCAATACATGAGGCACCGTACAGCAAAAATATCTCTCTGACTAAACAGTCAATGATCACAATAGTTATACACAAATGAAGTTGTTATCAGCTCTGACGATGACCTCTGGCCATGAGGAGCCTCGTCCGTAAGTTGAGAGAGAAGATGGCAAGCGGATGGTGTGACAGTTTATCTTGGACAAACAGCGTCCAAATGTCTCAAACAACACGTTGACCTCGGCTCTGACCGGCGTCGCTGAAGGTGTTGTTGCTTTGTCATAGATGGTCAAGTTAACTCCAATGAGCTGTTATTGTATTCCTCCAGAGATAATCAGTGACCTCAGAGGGCCTGCGCTCTGTACAACTCAAAACACATGCCGTCTCTAGAGGAAAGGAGAGAACTAATACTAGGATTAGTTTCGTACCACCTTGAACTTGATAAAATCATAGGATTCGTAGGCAAACTTGAGTTATGCCAAGATGGCACACTAAAATAGGATATGATGGCAGAATTAGACATTTTATATCAATATTGTCCACAAAATACATAGTTTAACTCTATCAACGCTAGTCTGTTGTATAGGGATCGGGCGAAAGGCGTGGCCAGGCCCAGAAGGACCTATTTTCGGTGGCCATCTTGGATGATCACAATACAACAGCTCGTATCAACAACATTGACAGTTACTCACGAGGTGTCCTGAACTTATACACTACAACAGATTTATTGGTAAAGGACAGATTGGTAAAGGACAGAAGATGGACCGGGAAATGCGTGACAGAGAGATACCATACAGAGAGAAGCTGAACGCGGACGCAAAGGCACGTTATCTGGAAAAATGCCAACATCTGTGCCCCAGATGTAATGATGGTGCCCGGTCAGAGTCACAATCATTCATTTCATAGGCTGGTTTACCTGAAAAGAACAGAGCTTTGTTGGTTAGTTGTGTAACCGAAAAAATAAAATACAGAGTCATCTTGAGTACTGATTATTTATATATTATAATATTACAAGCAAAGTATTATTATTATTATTATTGTTCATTCATTAATCATTGAGTAAGTTAACGGGACCTGAGTTGTGACCAGTGTTGCCAGATTTTGCGAGTGAAATAAGCAACCAGGTCTATGAAAACAAGCCCAAAAGAAGTGGCTTAGTAGCATCGGCTACTTGAAAATAGCCGATCTACAATCTCACGTAAGCTTGTACATAGGCTATTTAAAAAAAACTCTGCAATAAAATGTGGAATCTTTTTTTAAACATTCTCTAACGACACAACTGTCCCCTGGCACAAAACATTTTCATGATTTTTTTTTTTTCTGGAAGCAAGCCTAAATAAGAAAGTACACTTTATAAATAAGCCAAAAGAAAAACGCAACCCGCAACTACCAATTTTACAATCAACTTTACAGAAAAAGCCCAAAGTCGCTTATAATAAGCCGACATGGCAACGCTGATGCTCTGCAAGACGTCTGATGAACACAACAGATGTTTATATTTTGATTGTGTGCTGTCATGCTCATTTGAGCACAGGTACAGAGCTCCTTCACCTGTCAGGATGCTTCTCCTTCCACTCATCGTTGTACAGCCTCTGATAGTAACTCGCTTCCATAAGCATAAGCAAGCGTATGAAAATAAGCTACAGTATCTGGCTGTTTTGTGTTTTTGACAGATATGTTTGAATATAGGCCTATGCATGTGCTCAGTGTATCCCTGGGGTTACTTTCATGTTCTCCGCTTACCTTTTCATCGTATTCTTCTGTGTTCCATGGCTGCAAATCATTACCTTTCCCTCTGCCATGATAGAATCATAACTCACCTGCTCTGCCTGCTATGTGCACGTTGACTCCACTGCCCACCTGCTTGCTGCCTCCGTTGACTGCCTCCATACTGCCTCCATACTGCCCACCTGCTTGCTGCCAGCTTGCACCTGTGTTCAAAACATACATTATATCAAGAAGGGTTTAGGGTGTGTGTTATAGATCAATGGTTACCCCTTAAGGTTTATCCTGCATGAATGTCTGTCCACTTGGGGTGCTCTCTCGCTCTCTCTCTCTTTCTCTATCTCTCTTTCTCTCTCTCTCTCTCTCTCTGTGTGTGTGTGTGTGTGTGTGTGTGTGTGTGTGTGTGTGTGTGTGTGTGTGTGTGTGTGTGTGTGTGTGTGTGTGTGTGTGTGTGTGTGTGTGTGTGTGTGTGTGTGTGTCAGAGCATCTTACCACAAAGGAAATAGACCCTTCATCCTACAAGCAGCAGAGGGTATATGAAACCACACAGCTCTGCATTCAGTCATTCAGTCACTTTCATTCTGTCAGTTTGTCAAGATGACATTTGCACCAACCTATATAATATCATGTGAGTACTTACTTTACTTGACTTTAACCATTAAACTGTATTTAATCAAGGCATAAACTTGTCTTTTCACTAAATACTCTGCTTTGCACTAATTTTCATGTACATTTATAGTTACGAGGCAGAAATCCCTATTTGTGCATGGGTGCATGTGTTGGTGTTGCATATCTGCCGAATTGCTGCCACAAATTGTCCATTTATCCAGTTTTCTTTTAAGCGTGTTAAATGAAGCAACATTTAGAAAGTGTGGACTTCCTTACAACGTTGCTTCATGAAATTCTTTCTTGCAAGTCGGCAATGTTCAGCTACTGTATTTGTTTTTGAAGTCATTTTTTTATAATTATTATTTTCTTTTACATTTATTCAAAAAAGTATAATTGTTCTGTCTGAAAATCTTTGGATTTTTTTTTAATCGTTCTATAGGTTTGTTTTTAGCCTGGTGGCAGGTTAGTTGGTTATTTAGTAGCTCAGTCGGGTAGTTCAGTAGAGCTCTCGCCATTCGTCCACCAGGTCAATTGGTCATGGGTTCGATCCCGGGCACCACCAACTCTGCGTATGAGTGACACGGTCCGCCAGTGGGGGCATTGAGAAACAGGGATAGATTCCTGCAGTAATTTTTTTTTTACCACTACTCCCGTTCTCTGGTTGATACTGAGCCTATCTGACCTTCTACAGCTCCCTGACAGGGCCGCTGCTGGACATTTGGGTGTAAATATCTTTATAATTTGTTTTCAAAGACATTAGGACAAATATTCCTCAACTCCCTACAGAGATTTAAGAGGCCCAATAAAAAAATAATAGCCATCACTCCGGAGTCCTTCTGGTACTTTTGAATTCATTAAGGCACTGACAGCATACGCGGACGGGTTTTGGCGTCAAGCCTTCCTCAGCGTGTATCTGCATATAGATTTAAGAGGCCGTGTGTGAAGGCAGCGCACGGTCCTTTTCAATTCCACCGGGAGCGGACGATATTTTATAACTCTATGGATGTGGATGATATTTTATAACTCTATGGATGTGGATGATATATTATAACTCTATGGATGTGGATGATATATTATAACTCTATGGATGTGGATGATATTTTATAACTCTATGGATGTGGATGATATATTATAACTCTATGGATGTGGATGATATTGTATAACTCTATGGGTGTAGATGATATATTATAACTCTATGGGTGTAGATGATATTTTATAACTCTATGGATGTAGATTATATATTATAACATATGGGTGTAGATGATATATTATAACATATGGGTGTAGATTATATAATATAACATATGGGTGTAGATTATATAATATAACATATGGGTGTAGATTATATATTATAACATATGGGTGTAGATTATATAATATAACATATGGGTGTAGATTATATAATATAACATATGGGTGTAGATTATATATTATAACATACAGTATGGGTGTAGATTATATATTATAACTCTATGGGTGCTGACCGGTAACGTGGCATTCTGGCTACGTCAATTCATGGCTACTTGAAAGGGTAGCAGTGTTTGTGTTGGTGCTCCTAAATTATTTATTTTAGGTTAATGTTAGGATGAACATTGCATTTTGTATTCTATTTTTTTTATCTGATGCAAATTATGTTTTTTTTACTGTGTTATTTATGGTCAGGGGACCACAGTGGAAATAAGTCGATAACTTTTCTGTGTATATTATCCTCCATTGTATTTTTTAACTTTTGATCTGTATGTCGGCTGAAAGCAATTAAATAAATCAAATACAAAAATCTATTCCACTAATAAATAGTTAACTCGCTAACCGGCAAGGCTGCTCCGTCACAACTATAAGTGCTGTAGAATAAATTAACCTAAAGATTTAATATAGCTGACCATGCCACCTTCTTTCAAGAGGTAAAGTCCACTCCTCACTAGTTAAGCAACACAGGTTTGTGTGATCAGGGAGGGAAAGTATGAATGAATGGTTTTATTTGATCTCAAGCCATGCACAGAGTTAGTCACAACAAACTGCACAAAAACAACAGCTGGAACGAAAAGGTGTAGGTTAAAGCATGTGTAGCTTATAATGCCGTAGACTACAACCCCTTCGCTTTTACCTTATATTATACATCAAACAAAAGACAATAATATTTTTGGGATTATATTAAAGTTTTATATTTATCTACTATTAAGTACCAAGATTTAACTAATAATAAAAAAAAACTGTACAGAGGCTTATAAACAGTAATAAAAAACAATGCATAAAAAAGTTCTCATAAGGCACAAAATAACGAACTAAAATAATACAAGTGTTAAAAGCCAGGCTCTGTTACACGCCAGGTCAGACTAAGTGCTGTGTTTGTTTGGCTACAGTAGCTACCAGCAAGGCAGAACATTCTGTTGGATTAGAAATACTCACTTTCATGGGATCAAACGTATGTGAATGATTTGTTGTCTGTGGATGGACTGTATGCAGCTCTAGATCACCTGTGGGCAGCAGGACAGTCAGTTTAATACTGAACTATGATTCATGTAATTAGCTAAATGAAAGATGGTTGAAATTAACCACAAATTCAAATGAAAAGAAGTGAACTTAAATTAAATGAACTATTGGTATGAGCCAAATGGAGGGCTGAATTGATTAACTAATTTGGATAACCCTGGATTAGTTAAGATAAGATCAGGTCTACTGTATATGATGACTGAGCATATCTGGTTTCAATGTATTTATGAATGTAGGTTGTAACGTGGCTAGGGTGTCTTAGTTTACTTTAGAGGTTCATATAAAATACATATTTTATGTATTTGACTTGGACTGTTAAAGTTTGTCATTAGAGTAGGACTGAAGTGCAGACAACCGAGACAGAGCAAATTCAAACAATTAATTTATGACAGGGATAAGGCTTGTGGCGACCAAATTAACGTATATAGTCCATGAGCCAGAGCCCCAAAATTGAGCAATGATTATCGAAAGAGTGGGCAAAACCATACCTATATTAAATTGTTTATAGGGTCAATATAAGTAAATAAATATAAGATAACCTTTCCACAGGAGTAGCTTTTTCATATTTATCACACATTTTGTTATTTTCCCCATACGTACATGACAGGTGAAAAAATTACAACATTTAAAAAATAGTTATCATAATGAAACTTCCCCAGTTGATTACTTACATGAAGACAATGATTTATCGTATTACAAGTTTTCTGAAATTGTATATTTAAATATGCAAATTAGGCATTTAGTCCATGAGCCAGAGCCCCAAAATTGAGCCAGATATTGAATATTCCCTCGTTAAAAACCTTTGATGCCAACATCTTAACAAAATGAAATAAGAATGTTGACTCTGGTTTTGTCCAATGTTCCAATGTTGATTCTGGAAAGTTATGCAAATTCGGGCATACTTTTCTAATGCATAATTTGCATATTTAAATATACAATTTCAGAAAACTTGTTATACGATACATCATTGTCTTCATGTAAGTAATCAACTCAGGAAGTTTCATTATGATAACTATTTTTTTAATTTTGTAATTTTTTCACCTGTCATGTACGTATGGGGAAAATAACAAAATGTGTGATAACTATGATAAAGCTGCTCCTTTGGAAAGGTTATCATATATTTATTTACTTTATTGACCCTGTAAACAATTTAATATAGGTATGGTTTTGCCCACTCTTTCAATAATGAAATCTTGTCTGGCTCATGGACTGACAGCTCCCTTTAACTCACCATCAGTACACAGTACACACCCTCAGTCTCTGTCTGCCGGTAAGGTGGCTCTGGTTGGCCACGTCTCGCTAGCACCCCAGACAGATGTTTTCTTTAGTGGACAATAATTTACTAAATTATTTGTGTTAAAAAAACTGGTAAAACTTTAATCCACTTTCACCAAATACGGGTCCAGGTTTAGAACCAGGCACCTAAACCTTCTGGGAAACTCGCAAATCCGGCAACCTCGGAACAGTGGGCACCTGGTATTTCTGGGCACCAAAACCGACTGGGCCCGAGAATACTTTGTACTTTAAGTCTTAAACATTAAAGCTTATGTTATTATGCATCCTTAAAATAGAGTGGCTACTACAACATGACACCAAATAATGTGATCATCATACATAACATACTGTAGGCTCAATGAACTCCCATTGTTGAAGCAAATAAACAAACAAGCCCACAATGGACATTTGAATTCAAAGACATTAAAAGAACAACCTTACTGCAATTTACAGGACTCTTGGAAATCATGTCATTCCTACTATGCAGATTAAAATTGTGTAAATATTGTGACTCACCAATTTGCTTTTCTTAGCTCATTGACCAAATAGTCATAACTTCTGACCATTTTACAAAGCAGATTTATTCTTTCCCTATTCTTCCCTAACCTTAAATCTGCCAGTTTAACAATTTCTGTTGAGATTCTCTGCCTGGATAGTAGTCTTTTTCTCTTTTTTAAAACAATTCATGTTTTTGTCTTTTTCTGCCTTTATT